>NC_046966.1:25676620-25694120 GCF_009769545.1 Cyclopterus lumpus
ACTCTCCACGGTCGACCTTGAACTTTTTAACTCTCTGCGGTCAACCTTTAACTCTCCATGGTCGACCTTTAACCTTTTAACTCTCTGCGGTCAACCTTTAACTCTCCACGGTTGACCTTTAACCTTTTAACTCTCCATGGTCGACCTTGAACCTTTTAACTCTCTGCGGTCAACCTGTAACTCTCCACGGTCGACCTTGAACCTTTTAACTCTTTGCGGTCAACCTTTAACTCTCCATGGTCGACCTTTAACCTTTTAACTCTCTGCGGTCAACCTGTAACTCTCCACGGTCGACCTTGAACTTTTAAACTCTCCACGGTCGACCTTGAACCTTTTAACTCTCTGCGGTCAACCTGTAACTCTCCACGGTCGACCTTGAACCTTTTAACTCTCCATGGTCGACCTTGAACCTTTTAACTCTCCATGGTCGACCTTGAACCTTTTAACTCTCTGCGGTTAACCTGTAACTCTCCACGGTCGACCTTGAACCTTTTAACTCTCCATGGTCGACCTTGTACCTTTTAACTCTCTGCGGTCAACCTTTAACTCTCCACGGTTGACCTTTAACCTTTTAACTCTCCATGGTCGACCTTGAACCTTTTAACTCTCTGCGGTCAACCTGTAACTCTCCACGGTCGACCTTGAACCTTTTAACTCTCCACGGTCGACCTTTAACCTTTTAACTCTCTCCGGTCTACCTTTAACCTTTTAACTCTCTGCGGTCAACCTGTAACTCTCCACGGTCGACCTTGAACTTTTTAACTCTCTGCGGTCAACCTTTAACTCTCCATGGTCGACCTTTAACCTTTTAACTCTCTGCGGTCAACCTTTAACTCTCCACGGTTGACCTTTAACCTTTTAACTCTCCATGGTCGACCTTGAACCTTTTAACTCTCTGCGGTCAACCTGTAACTCTCCACGGTCGACCTTGAACCTTTTAACTCTTTGCGGTCAACCTTTAACTCTCCATGGTCGACCTTTAACCTTTTAACTCTCTGCGGTCAACCTTTAACTCTCCATGGTCGACCTTTAACCTTTTAACTCTCTCCGGTCGACCTTTAACCTTTTAACTCTCTGCGGTCAACCTTTAACTCTCCATGGTCGACCTTTAACCTTTTAACTCTCTGCGGTCAACCTTTAACTCTCCATGGTCGACCTTTAACCTTTTAACTCTCTGCGGTCAACCTTTAACTCTCCACGGTTGACCTTTAACCTTTTAACTCTCCATGGTCGACCTTGAACCTTTTAACTCTCTGCGGTCAACCTTTAACTCTCCATGGTCGACCTTTAACCTTTTAACTCTCTCCGGTCGACCTTTAACCTTTTAACTCTCTGCGGTCAACCTTTAACTCTCCATGGTCGACCTTTAACCTTTTAACTCTCTGCGGTCAACCTTTAACTCTCCATGGTCGACCTTTAACCTTTTAACTCTCTGCGGTCAACCTTTAACTCTCCACGGTTGACCTTTAACCTTTTAACTCTCCATGGTCGACCTTGAACCTTTTAACTCTCTGCGGTCAACCTTTAACTCTCCACGGTTGACCTTGAACCTTTAACTCTCCATGGTCGACCTTTAACCTTTTAACTCTCTGCGGTCAACCTGTAACTCTCCACGGTCGACCTTTAACCTTTTAACTCTCCATAGTCGACCTTGAACCTTTTAACTCTCTGCGGTCAACCTTTAACTCTCCATGGTCGACCTTGAACCTTTTAACTCGCTGCGGTCAACCTTTAACTCTCCATGGTCGACCTTTAACCTTTTAACTCTCTGCGGTCAACCTTTAACTCTCCACGGTTGACCTTTAACCTTTTAACTCTCCATGGTCGACCTTGAACCTTTTAACTCTCTGCGGTCAACCTGTAACTCTCCATGGTCGACCTTTAACCTTTTAACTCTCTGCGGTCAACCTTTAACTCTCCATGGTCGACCTTGAACCTTTTAACTCTCTGCGGTCAACCTGTAACTCTCCATGGTCGACCTTGAACCTTTTAACTCTCTGCGGTCAACCTGTAACTCTCCATGGTCGACCTTTAACCTTTTAACTCTCTGCGGTCAACCTTTAACTCTCCATGGTCGACCTTTAACCTTTTAACTCTCTGCTGTCAACCTTTAACTCTCCACGGTTGACCTTTAACCTTTTAACTCTCCATGGTCGACCTTGAACCTTTTAACTCTTTGCGGTCAACCTTTAACTCTCCACGGTTGACCTTGAACCTTTAACTCTCCATGGTCGACCTTTAACCTTTTAACTCTCTGCGGTCAACCTGTAACTCTCCACGGTCGACCTTGAACCTTTTAACTCTCCACGGTCGACCTTTAACCTTTTAACTCTCTCCGGTCGACCTTTAACCTTTTAACTCTCTGCGGTCAACCTGTAACTCTCCACGGTCGACCTTGAACTTTTGAACTCTCTGCGGTCAACCTTTAACTCTCCATGGTCGACCTTTAACCTTTTAACTCTCTGCGGTCAACCTTTAACTCTCCACGGTTGACCTTTAACCTTTTAACTCTCCATGGTCGACCTTGAACCTTTTAACTCTCTGCGGTCAACCTGTAACTCTCCACGGTCGACCTTGAACCTTTTAACTCTCCACGGTCGACCTTTGACCTTTTAACTCTCTCCGGTCGACCTTTAACCTTTTAACTCTTTGCGGTCAACCTTTAACTCTCCATGGTCGACCTTTAACCTTTTAACTCTCTGCGGTCAACCTTTAACTCTCCATGGTCGACCTTTAACCTTTTAACTCTCTCCGGTCGACCTTTAACCTTTTAACTCTCTGCGGTCAACCTTTAACTCTCCATGGTCGACCTTTAACCTTTTAACTCTCTGCGGTCAACCTTTAACTCTCCATGGTCGACCTTTAACCTTTTAACTCTCTGCGGTCAACCTTTAACTCTCCACGGTTGACCTTTAACCTTTTAACTCTCCATGGTCGACCTTGAACCTTTTAACTCTCTGCGGTCAACCTGTAACTCTCCACGGTCGACCTTGAACCTTTTAACTCTCTCCGGTCGACCTTTAACCTTTTAACTCTCTGCGGTCAACCTTTAACTCTCCATGGTCGACCTTTAACCTTTTAACTCTCTGCGGTCAACCTGTAACTCTCCACGGTCGACCTTGAACTTTTAAACTCTCCACGGTCGACCTTGAACCTTTTAACTCTCTGCGGTCAACCTGTAACTCTCCACGGTCGACCTTGAACCTTTTAACTCTCCATGGTCGACCTTGAACCTTTTAACTCTCCATGGTCGACCTTGAACCTTTTAACTCTCTGCGGTTAACCTGTAACTCTCCACGGTCGACCTTGAACCTTTTAACTCTCCATGGTCGACCTTGTACCTTTTAACTCTCTGCGGTCAACCTTTAACTCTCCACGGTTGACCTTTAACCTTTTAACTCTCCATGGTCGACCTTGAACCTTTTAACTCTCTGCGGTCAACCTGTAACTCTCCACGGTCGACCTTGAACCTTTTAACTCTCCACGGTCGACCTTTAACCTTTTAACTCTCTCCGGTCTACCTTTAACCTTTTAACTCTCTGCGGTCAACCTGTAACTCTCCACGGTCGACCTTGAACTTTTTAACTCTCTGCGGTCAACCTTTAACTCTCCATGGTCGACCTTTAACCTTTTAACTCTCTGCGGTCAACCTTTAACTCTCCACGGTTGACCTTTAACCTTTTAACTCTCCATGGTCGACCTTGAACCTTTTAACTCTCTGCGGTCAACCTGTAACTCTCCACGGTCGACCTTGAACCTTTTAACTCTTTGCGGTCAACCTTTAACTCCATGGTCGACCTTTAACCTTTTAACTCTCTGCGGTCAACCTTTAACTCTCCATGGTCGACCTTTAACCTTTTAACTCTCTCCGGTCGACCTTTAACCTTTTAACTCTCTGCGGTCAACCTTTAACTCTCCATGGTCGACCTTTAACCTTTTAACTCTCTGCGGTCAACCTTTAACTCTCCATGGTCGACCTTTAACCTTTTAACTCTCTGCGGTCAACCTTTAACTCTCCACGGTTGACCTTTAACCTTTTAACTCTCCATGGTCGACCTTGAACCTTTTAACTCTCTGCGGTCAACCTTTAACTCTCCATGGTCGACCTTTAACCTTTTAACTCTCTCCGGTCGACCTTTAACCTTTTAACTCTCTGCGGTCAACCTTTAACTGTCCATGGTCGACCTTTAACCTTTTAACTCTCTGCGGTCAACCTTTAACTCTCCATGGTCGACCTTTAACCTTTTAACTCTCTGCGGTCAACCTTTAACTCTCCACGGTTGACCTTTAACCTTTTAACTCTCCATGGTCGACCTTGAACCTTTTAACTCTCTGCGGTCAACCTTTAACTCTCCACGGTTGACCTTGAACCTTTAACTCTCCATGGTCGACCTTTAACCTTTTAACTCTCTGCGGTCAACCTGTAACTCTCCACGGTCGACCTTTAACCTTTTAACTCTCCATAGTCGACCTTGAACCTTTTAACTCTCTGCGGTCAACCTTTAACTCTCCATGGTCGACCTTGAACCTTTTAACTCGCTGCGGTCAACCTTTAACTCTCCATGGTCGACCTTTAACCTTTTAACTCTCTGCGGTCAACCTTTAACTCTCCACGGTTGACCTTTAACCTTTTAACTCTCCATGGTCGACCTTGAACCTTTTAACTCTCTGCGGTCAACCTGTAACTCTCCATGGTCGACCTTTAACCTTTTAACTCTCTGCGGTCAACCTTTAACTCTCCATGGTCGACCTTGAACCTTTTAACTCTCTGCGGTCAACCTTTAACTCTCCATGGTCGACCTTGAACCTTTTAACTCTCTGCGGTCAACCTGTAACTCTCCATGGTCGACCTTGAACCTTTTAACTCTCTGCGGTCAACCTGTAACTCTCCATGGTCGACCTTTAACCTTTTAACTCTCTGCGGTCAACCTTTAACTCTCCATGGTCGACCTTTAACCTTTTAACTCTCTGCTGTCAACCTTTAACTCTCCACGGTTGACCTTTAACCTTTTAACTCTCCATGGTCGACCTTGAACCTTTTAACTCTTTGCGGTCAACCTTTAACTCTCCACGGTTGACCTTGAACCTTTAACTCTCCATGGTCGACCTTTAACCTTTTAACTCTCTGCGGTCAACCTGTAACTCTCCACGGTCGACCTTGAACCTTTTAACTCTCCACGGTCGACCTTTAACCTTTTAACTCTCTCCGGTCGACCTTTAACCTTTTAACTCTCTGCGGTCAACCTGTAACTCTCCACGGTCGACCTTGAACTTTTGAACTCTCTGCGGTCAACCTTTAACTCTCCATGGTCGACCTTTAACCTTTTAACTCTCTGCGGTCAACCTTTAACTCTCCACGGTTGACCTTTAACCTTTTAACTCTCCATGGTCGACCTTGAACCTTTTAACTCTCTGCGGTCAACCTGTAACTCTCCACGGTCGACCTTGAACCTTTTAACTCTCCACGGTCGACCTTTGACCTTTTAACTCTCTCCGGTCGACCTTTAACCTTTTAACTCTTTGCGGTCAACCTTTAACTCTCCATGGTCGACCTTTAACCTTTTAACTCTCTGCGGTCAACCTTTAACTCTCCATGGTCGACCTTTAACCTTTTAACTCTCTCCGGTCGACCTTTAACCTTTTAACTCTCTGCGGTCAACCTTTAACTCTCCATGGTCGACCTTTAACCTTTTAACTCTCTGCGGTCAACCTTTAACTCTCCATGGTCGACCTTTAACCTTTTAACTCTCTGCGGTCAACCTTTAACTCTCCACGGTTGACCTTTAACCTTTTAACTCTCCATGGTCGACCTTGAACCTTTTAACTCTCTGCGGTCAACCTGTAACTCTCCACGGTCGACCTTGAACCTTTTAACTCTCTCCGGTCGACCTTTAACCTTTTAACTCTCTGCGGTCAACCTTTAACTCTCCATGGTCGACCTTTAACCTTTTAACTCTCTGCGGTCAACCTTTAACTCTCCATGGTCGACCTTTAACCTTTTAACTCTCTGCGGTCAACCTTTAACTCTCCATGGTCGACCTTTAACTTTTTAACTCTCTCCGGTCGACCTTTAACCTTTTAACTCTCTGCGGTCAACCTTTAACTCTCCATGGTCGACCTTTAACCTTTTAACTCTCTGCGGTCAACCTTTAACTCTCCATGGTCGACCTTTAACCTTTTAACTCTCTGCGGTCAACCTTTAACTCTCCACGGTTGACCTTTAACCTTTTAACTCTCCATGGTCGACCTTGAACCTTTTAACTCTGGGGTCAACCTTTAACTCTCCACGGTTGACCTTGAACCTTTAACTCTCCATGGTCGACCTTTAACCTTTTAACTCTCTGCGGTCAACCTGTAACTCTCCACGGTCGACCTTTAACCTTTTAACTCTCCATAGTCGACCTTGAACCTTTTAACTCTCTGCGGTCAACCTTTAACTCTCTATGGTCGACCTTGAACCTTTTAACTCTCTGCGGTCAACCTTTAACTCTCCATGGTCGACCTTTAACCTTTTAACTCTCTGCGGTCAACCTTTAACTCTCCACGGTTGACCTTTAACCTTTTAACTCTCCATGGTCGACCTTGAACCTTTTAACTCTCTGCGGTCAACCTGTAACTCTCCATGGTCGACCTTTAACCTTTTAACTCTCTGCGGTCAACCTTTATTTCTCCATGGTCGACCTTTAACCTTTTAACTCTCTGCGGTCAACCTTTAACTCTCCATGGTTGACCTTTAACCTTTTAACTCTCCATGGTCGACCTTGAACCTTTTAACTCTCTGCGGTCAACCTTTAACTCTCCACGGTTGACCTTGAACCTTTAACTCTCCATGGTCGACCTTTAACCTTTTAACTCTCTGCGGTCAACCTGTAACTCTCCACGGTCGACCTTTAACCTTTTAACTCTCCATAGTCGACCTTTAACCTTTTAACTCTCTGCGGTCAACCTGTAACTCTCCACGGTCGACCTTGAACCTTTTAACTCTCCACGGTCGACCTTTGACCTTTTAACTCTCTCCGGTCGACCTTTAATTTTTTAACTCTCTGCGGTCAACCTTTAACTCTCCATGGTCGACCTTTAACCTTTTAACTCTCTGCGGTCAACCTTTAACTCTCCATGGTCGACCTTTAACCTTTTAACTCTCTGCGGTCAACCTGTAACTCTCCACGGTCGACCTTTAACCTTTAACTCTCCACGGCCGACCTTTAACCTTTTAACTCTCCACGGTCGACCTTTAACCTTTTAACTCTCCATGGTCGACCTTTAACCTTTTAACTCTCTGCGGTCAACCTGTAACTCTCCATGGTCGACCTTTAACCTTTTAACTCTCTGCGGTCAACCTGTAACTCTCTATGGTCGACCTTTAACCTTTTAACTCTCCATGGTCGACCTTGAACCTTTTAACTCTCCGGTCAACCTTTAACTCTCCATGGTCGACCTTGAACCTTTAACTCTCCGGACGACCTTTAACTCTCCACGGTCGACCTTGAACCTTTAACTCTCCATGGTCGACCTTGAACCTTGAACTCTCCGGACGACATTTAACTCTCCATGGTCGACCTTGAACCTTTAACTCTCCATGGTCGACCTTGAACCTTTAAATCTCCATGGTCGACCTTTAACCTTTTAACTCTCTGCGGTCAACCTTTAACTCTCCACGGTTGACCTTTAACCTTTTAACTCTCCATGGTCGACCTTGAACCTTTTAACTCTGCGGTCAACCTTTAACTCTCCACGGTTGACCTTGAACCTTTAACTCTCCATGGTCGACCTTTAACCTTTTAACTCTCTGCGGTCAACCTGTAACTCTCCACGGTCGACCTTTAACCTTTTAACTCTCCATAGTCGACCTTGAACCTTTTAACTCTCTGCGGTCAACCTGTAACTCTCCACGGTCGACCTTGAACCTTTTAACTCTCCACGGTCGACCTTTGACCTTTTAACTCTCTCCGGTCGACCTTTAATTTTTTAACTCTCTGCGGTCAACCTTTAACTCTCCATGGTCGACCTTTAACCTTTTAACTCTCTGCGGTCAACCTTTAACTCTCCATGGTCGACCTTTAACCTTTTAACTCTCTGCGGTCAACCTGTAACTCTCCACGGTCGACCTTTAACCTTTAACTCTCCACGGCCGACCTTTAACCTTTTAACTCTCCACGGTCGACCTTTAACCTTTTAACTCTCCATGGTCGACCTTTAACCTTTTAACTCTCTGCGGTCAACCTGTAACTCTCCATGGTCGACCTTTAACCTTTTAACTCTCTGCGGTCAACCTGTAACTCTCTATGGTCGACCTTTAACCTTTTAACTCTCCATGGTCGACCTTGAACCTTTTAACTCTCCGGTCAACCTTTAACTCTCCATGGTCGACCTTGAACCTTTAACTCTCCGGACGACCTTTAACTCTCCACGGTCGACCTTGAACCTTTAACTCTCCATGGTCGACCTTGAACCTTGAACTCTCCGGACGACATTTAACTCTCCATGGTCGACCTTGAACCTTTAACTCTCCATGGTCGACCTTGAACCTTTAAATCTCCATGGTCGACCTTTAACCTTTTAACTCTCTGCGGTCAACCTTTAACTCTCCATGGTCGACCTTGAACCTTTAACTCTCCGGACGACCTTTAACTCTCCATGGTCGACCTTTAACCTTTTAACTCTCCGGTCAACCTTTAACTCTCCACGTTCGACCTTGAACCTTTTAACTCTCCACGGTCGACCTTGAACCTTTTAACTCTCCACGGTCGACCTTTAACCTTTTAACTCTCCGGACGACCTTTAACTCTCCGCTGTTGACCTTCTGGATGGGTACGAGTCAGTGGGGGTCCCGTCGCCTTGTAGATAAGACCAGTTCAGGGTGGGATTGGAGTTGTTTGTGGCCCAAATCTTTGGGTTGATGTAGTCTGGTCTGGTTACACCACTCGTTAGGATAATAACAGAATGATGAGTTTAGTATGTTTTTATTCCCTCCGACACTTTTGTATTGTTTGGCGTAATGAACATTTCAGCCTCTAGGGGCAGTAAGTGGGCTCTTGACTTTAACACTTGTTAACTTTCCCTTAAACTTTGCTTAGTCGACCTTAAACCTTCTCTAGTTGACTTTCCGCCCGACGTTGACCATAAATGGCACAAACGGACACAGTGGTTTAATATTGTTGCACTACCCTTAGTTGTCAACAATACCCAGTTAAATACAGAAATAGAAGGTACATCTGTTTGGTTTTACCGACACACACAGCGCTGGCTCTTAGGAATTCCTTTATCTGGTAACGGCAAAGTGCAAACCTCCACTTCCCCAACGCTCCGACGTGGACGTGTTTCTGTTGGAGATGTGTGTGATGAGTCGGCCTGACTGGAACTCAGCGGCTTCCTCTGAGCTGCTCTCATGTGGACTCACAAAGTGCTTCAGTCAGATTAGTTCCACCTGCTGGTTTCTTTGTTCGCTGTCTAATACGACATTTTAGCCGCTTTAGTCACCGCGCGCTTTCCTTCCTGCACCAACATGTAATAATTAATACATTTAATAAAAGACCCAAAGGCAAATTAAAATCCCCCATTGTGGCAGATTACATTTATTATTATTTAATTTATTGTTAATTTATATTATTTATTATTATTTATTTATTATCATTATATTTATTATTATTATATTTTATTTAATGTGATGTTATGCAGCTTTCCCAAGAGCGTGGTGGTGCTGTGTGAGGACCTTTATATTAAATCACGTCCGGTGGACTCATTTCACACCTTGAAGATGATCCAGTTTTATGGGCGACACCTGAGCCACTTGTCAAAGAAAATGTTCTTTTGGTTTCTTTTGAATTATTTGTCAAATAAGTCCTGTTTTCACTTTCTTAAGGAATTTCTTGAAGATTGATGAACACATTAATTTACACAATAGGCTGCAGCAAAACAAAAAGTTTAAAAAGTCTGAATACTTTCTGAATGCATTTAATATAATAATAATAATAATGTTTATTTACATAGCACATGTCATACAGACTGTGTAGCTCAAAGTGAGAAAACCTTCTTTTAAACAAATAATATTGGTAGTAAGTATTCATGCATTGTGCACTGACATTTTAAGGGTAATTTAAAAAATGTCAGTTGATCACAAACTGGAAAAACATTTAAAATGACCAACAAAAATTAATATATATATATAAAATGTTTAGAAATAAAAAGGTATGAGATCATTTGAAAGACAGATCTGGGACTGTTAATAAGACTCCGGGGTCTTTGGGGTCGGCGGTTCTCCAGCTGCATCTCCACTGTTGTTTTGTGAGGAACTAGAACCTCAGCCCTGGAGGAGCCTGATGAGTTCCTGCTGCCCGTCCTCTTGCAGGTCATCGCCATCGTGATGGACATGCTCACGGACGTCCAGATCCTGCAGGACCTGATGGACGCGGCCTCTCGGCGCTCCGTGCCCGTTTACATCCTGTTGGATCTCAAAGGCGTGCCGCACTTCCTGGACATCTGCTCCCGGCTGCAGATCGGCTCACAGCACCTTCGGGTGAGGCGCTACTAGAAGTATTGATTTATTGTTGGTTTCAATGCATGTGCTCAGTGATGTGAATACTTTCTTCAAACCACAAAGTCATGAGCAGATACTTTAGTCAAAGAGGTCTGAAGCAGTTTGTACACTTAGGGTCTAAACTCAGGATCCAGTCTGGAGCCAAAGCCACATAAAAGGGCTCGATCTGGAATTCTGTATTTTACAGACAAGAATGCTGAAATGCTGACACATGTTTTTAGATTAATTCCTAAAGAAGACACAGGTAATAATTGTATAATTAACGTTTAATTTAACTCGACTTGGCAATTTTGTGATACATCAATATTAATTTATTTTCCATATTTACAGCCTGAATATATGGGTAAATATTTCCGCCTCGTTTAAACTTGACTTAAATCGTAGCTTTTGAGTGTGTGTAGAATATAAGAAGTGGACGTACTCCCCGTGTGGCTGCTGCCTTCAATGCCTCGAGTTTTAGTAGTTTTGGAGAGACACCAGCGGCCAATCGAACACAGCTCGCTTCATTAGGAGATTAACACGTTGTGAGACCTCAAGCAAACAATTACCGTATTTCTTATGTGAAGGGGTCCTGACAATCGTCATACATATAAACATATAACATATAAACTATCATTAGCACCGTAGTTGGTACCATGATGTCTGACTGTGACCCTCTGTGGCTGCAGAACATCCGAACCAGAACTCTTGAGGGAACTGGCTTCGGCTTGTCCTTCGGCAGACTTCCCGGTTCCCTCTGTAACAAGTACATGCTGGTTGACGGGGACAAGGTCGTGTTTGGCTCGTACAGGTGAGGTCTTTTCATATTATACAGCACCTGTTTCCACTAAGGGTTGATACTCTTGAGGACCCAGCAAAGAGTGCCTGAGATTCTTCAACTGATCCAACCTAAAAACCAGCCCAGTGTTGGCAACTCTTTCCCAATAAAAGCAGCACGAGCTCCAAAAGTCGCTTCGTCGAGCCTGAACGTCGAGCGGTCGTCAGCACTGACGGACGTCACTTCAGGGCCTCCCTCCAAAGCCACTCCCCCAAAAGTCTGAATTAGCAACGTGACCAACCAACATGGCTGTTGTTGGTCCTCACAGCTGTCAAGATGGCAGCTTGTGGAGGACGAATCATTTCATTTGGGCTTATGACAGTTACAGATTCCAGACTGCTAATGGGAATGTCAGAAACCAACCTTTTGAACAAATTCAAATGATGGCGTTGGGGTACATTCAAAGCCATTATTATTCATCCTCAGGGGACCGTGGATGTGTTTCACATCATGACCTTGCTGTACATGTAATGGATCAAAGACTCCAGTGAACTGTTGTTGAACTTGTCTCCATCCCAGTTTCTCCTGGTGTACCTCCCGTATGGACCGGAACATGATCACCGTGATGACGGGGCAGGTGGTCGACTCCTTTGACAGCGACTTCCGCGAGCTCTACGCCGTCTCTGAGAAGCTGGACCTCTACAAGGAGTTCCACGTCGGCCCGCCGGCCGCCAACGCGCCGACCCGCGCCAGAGTGGGCACCGTGCGGCCGCCTCTACCGGCGACCACGTCCCGCTTCCAGGTGAGCCTCGGGGATTCACGTAAAGCCGCCATCCAGGTGCCGGCGCACAAATACTACAACCCCAAATACTCACTGGCGTATGGGGACGTCCCACGTCCACCGGGGTCCCTGCAGGACCCGGGACCCACGAGAGCGGCGGCTCTGGCCGAGGTTCCTGAGGAGATGGACCCGGGTAGGCCGCGAGTGACCAGCAGTTTGAAGCAGGACCGGATGAGTCCGCTGCCCTCGGAGGACCCCAGCAAAAGCTTCAAGAAGCCCAACAGAGTCACGCTGGACAAGAAGGGGCGAGCCGGATGGATGGAGAGGTTCTCCAAGAGGAAACAGTCCAGCAAAGACATTTTAGACAGCCTGGAGGGCAGCAGTGCGTTCCCTTCACCGAGAGAAACCGACAGGACGGAGGAGAACCAGGACGACTTTGAGGTTGTCGTGAAATCTCCATCCAGATGGAAGATTAAGAATCCAACTAAACTGGGCCAGAGGACGAACTCTGAGCAAACTGTCAACACGGCCCAGGACCCGGAGGGTAAGTCAGGAACGCAGTGCGTTGAATTCAGTGGTTCACAACCAACAAGACAATCTGCAGGTTAGGAAGGGAGAACAGTATATTGTTGTCTCTAATGTAGAAAGAAATGCTCGTTGGCTCAATCGTAATCTGCAGACATTTGCAACAGTGGGTCAGAAGTTGTCTTTTCTTCGAAACCAATATCGTAAATTCCTCCGATATGCCTAAAATGCCAGATCGGTTATAAATGAGTCCATGCACCGATATCGCGTTATCATATCATTTATCAGATTCACGCTCCTGAGGAATAAACAACGCGTCACTCGCTCTCGTCATCCTGCCCGATTGGTACCTTTACCGAGAGTTGCTAACGTTAGCCAGAGCTAGCTAGCAAAATGGCGACAATTTGGGAAAAAGCTGTCAAACTATAGACCATAAAAGAAAGTCAACAATGATAGCAGTCATATGGCGTTCATACAGGGTTAATAGCATACAGCTGATATTTTAGTTTTTTAACTCACTGTTATTGGATCAGTACTCGGTATCGAGAAGGAAAACGTGGAATCGGATCGGATTTATTTACACACGACAAAAAGTTTTGTAAACACTCGATCCGATCGAATCTTTATTTAATAGAAAGTGATGTTTGTTATATTTCACACATAAAGTATAACAGACTATCGTGACATCCTCCTGCTCACTGATCTCTCTCTCTAATGACGTCACTGTTTGTCTTCCTAAAGGGGTTAAAGGTCGTCGTCAGGCCAAAGAATGCAGCGTGTCCTGAGGGGGTCCAGGGTCCGGTCCTCCAGATTACAGAGCGCCTCCCTTCACGCTGGCCTTCGACTGAGCGGAAAAGACCAAATGAATGTACTCGTCTAGTTTTCATGTGTTTGGTGAGCTTGGGGATGCATGTCGCCCTGATGGGGTCCAGAGAGGTTCAATGAGATCCGGATCCAGCTGGTCGTGTTTGCTTTGGTGTTCAGGGACCAGAGACTCTAAAGGAAGCATTCCCCATGTGTGTGCAATACTGTTCTGCTCTCAATTATCTGTGAAATAATAATGCATAGTGTTTATTTCAATGTCCTTTTGACACATGTTTAAGTTATGGGGATCTCAATATTGATTTTAGATAAGTGTGCCATGATCTGAAGATTGTTCATAAATTCTAGTCTGGAAACAATTTTTAAATTACATTTCTGTGACGGAAATTTATTTTCATTAAAATTGTAACTAGTTTTTTTAAATGTGTTTTTTTAATTCATGTTGTTTCAAAGACGAGGCATCGCTTTGGTGCTGGCTCCACCTGGTGGTGAGACTCGGTAGCACCGCGGCATTTAAAAGATGTCAAACTGCTGAATGTGCTGCACAAACCCGCCGCTAGCTGCCTCTCTTCTCTGGGCTCACCGACCTCAGAGAGGAACCGCAGACCTGATGGGAACTCCAGGGGGGGGGGGGGGGGGGGGGGGGGGGGGGGGGGGGGGGGGGGGGGGGGGGGGGGGGATGTGGTGCAACACTGAAACAGGAAGTCAGAGTTGCAGCAGGAAGAGGCGTTAACTAGTGACACACAGCACGCATGAAGACATGTTGTTTCCTGTTCATCCTAAAGCAGAATGCTCAAAATCAAACCATGAAGTTTAGATTTTTAGTCCAAGACGGGTTGGACTAAATTCATGATTTCAGATAAAAATATATATATATATATACTTCAATGACCTGCTTCACTCTGAAATATAATCAATAAATGCTATTGATTTAAACTAGATAAACATTTATTACCTTTCCAACCAAATTCAGGTCGAAACCATCAAATTGTTAGAACTATGGTTACTGAACACACACGCACACGCACGCACACACACACACACACACACAGGAGGAAGCAAGGTGTGGTCTGATGGTTTCAGAGATCATTCACCCAGAAACAGCTGCTCCTTTCACCAAAAACAGGATCCAGTCTCACACGTCAACACACAGTAAAAAATACTGTTTATTAAATAATTCATAATTGACACAATTTAAGGTCGAGCTAAAGCATTTCTTTCATATATAACACAGTGTACACATTGCAATAAAATCAAGAGAGTGGTTCAATGTGATGAAATATATCTGTATTTACAAAATGAAGCACGCTCTTTTAAAATGGCGCCTCTGTTTCCTCCTTCGGGCCTCGTGAGCTGTGAGGAAGCTGAGAGGCAGCTTCCCTTTTCTGTGCTGCTGCGACATCAAATCATTCATCTGTCTTCCTGGTCCTGCAAACTAAATCTTGTGGAGCAGACGTCGACCGAAAAAATCTACTTCTCGTTGCAGAAGGTACACACATCGACAAATTATTGTGGCTGAAAGTGTGAGCGGCCAAAAATGAGTCAACGTTTTCACCCCGTTTAGCTCGGCCTGTAAAAAAGAAGTGGAAAGAGAAGTCTCTTTTAGCCCGGACGCCCACCGCCGGTGTCTGGCCTCCAGAGTCCTCGGTCGCTCGTGTTGCCGGGGTGTTTAATACTTTAGCACCAATGTGGCGCAGTACTTTAAATGTCCATAGGGGGCGCCAGAACGCTCAGTCCTGAGGAGCTTGGTTTATCACCTTCTTCTTACGGACCGAGACCAAGTCGTAGAACGGGTCTTTGGTGATACTCGCTCTGTTGGATAGATAGATACATGGATACATACTTTATTAATTTGGTTTTGCTACAGCAGCATTTATATATACAGGTAAGCAATACAATATAAAAAATGCACAATATCTTAACAAAATATAATATAATAACAAAAATGCACAATATATATACAAAAAACAAAGCAAACAAAACAAAGATGCAGCCAAACAAACAAACAAACTACAGTGAAACAGTAGAAGTAAAGAAGAGCGTCATTATACAGAGGCAGCTTTGTTAGTGTGTGTGTGTGTGTGGGTTTATAATACTGTCGTCTTGAGGACCGACTGCACACCATCGTCTTGAGGACACTTCGCATTGTGAGGACGATTTGCCTGACCGCAAAAACTAAATGTAAGTCGATCTAGTGGAGAGTTACTCTTCAAGGTTGGATGTAAAAACGTTTAGGTAAAGAACTTACTTAAAGCGGTCCTCACAAGTGTAGTAATGCAAGCAACAAGCAGGTCTATGGGGACGCGTGCATGCGTTACACAATGCGTTCTGACGTATCTGCTCATGTACAATGTCGCTGTTTGTGTGTATTTCTATACAATGCGTGTGCGGCCTGACCTGATGGCCTCGATCCAGGAGTCTCTCTCCTCTGCGCCGGCGGCACAGATGGTGTAGGACTGGTGCTTCCCCTCCACCACCCGGCCGTCCGTCTCCGTTTTACACGCCTTGATCTTCTGCCCTCGACTGTTGGGGTTGTACAGCTCCAGACAGTACTAGACGACACCAGAGATATGCAACGATTAATCTAGGAACCACAAATCTGTTGACCTGACTCGAGTGTTGCATCCACAGGACACGGTCCACCAATCAAAGCTGGTAAACACAGGTGAGGATATCGTACCGGTTTGCGAGGATACGGCACTCCTCTCACGCACAGGTTCTCTAGAGGGATGATGCCTCTGGGCTCTTTGTCCTGCAGACGGACGGAAAAGAGACGATGCATCCATCAGCAGGGCACAACGTAGAGTAAGAAGAGTCATTGATGTCAGGAAGCGGAAGAGGTGGACACATTTTGACAGTAACAAAAGAAACTATTCACTGACATTGAATTATGAATAAATCTGAGGTGTATTAATTGACTTTTCACTTGTGTTTTGGCTGAGCCGGCTGGCCAACAAAGGCCTTCGAATATGACCAATAAAACATTTTGGGGAAGGTTGGAGGGTTGCCATCAGTAGTAAACGCACAGGTACCTGCTGTGTAGGCCCGACCCCAACACTGTGACCTCTGAATCATAGGAATGATCCAAACGAGAGACATAACAGTGATATGCTATTAGTCTTCCACTCCTTGTGGATGCCGGCGTCCTCAACCGACCGCACTGTCCATTACAGACTGTGGCGTGCTCACGTTAGAGCTAGAATGTAAATAAGACAATGTGAGGTTACACTAACTCCATCAGTATCGACCATTTCAGGCTCGCTTGTCGGGTAGGAGGCCAATGCTCCAATCGTAGTCTCCATTTTATTGGAGTGAGACCATTGTGTGGAACTTGACATCACTCTATCAAATGACCTGTTGTGATAATCACAGCCTCCTGAACCTTTACAACCTCAAACTAGAGACGTGGGGCTTTCAGGGGATGTCTGGCTTTCTTAGCTTTGATGACAACAAGGGGGTCTGAGCAGTTTCCAGCCGAAAAGCACCGACAAATATGATTCTTGCAGAAATCTCCAAATGTCCCGAGTTTCTGTTCCCAAAGATATTGGTGTCTTAATGTGGCTTTTGGAAAAAATCATTTTTGTCAATTCTCTAATTTTTCACAAAATCTGTGTGAGAGAAGTGGTATCAACCCTGCAGCATCTTATGAGACATACTAGGGCATGGGAAGCTCTTTCGCATTATATTTTAATGAATTCATAATTCAGGATTCCCTCTTCACCACCGAACTCTGGGAAAGAACGAGATCTGGGATACAAGCGTCCGAAATGAGCTTCCTCCGTAGGGTGGCCGGGCTCAGCCTTAGAGATAGGGTAAGGAGCTCGGACATCAGGGGGGAGCTCGGAGTCGAGTCGCTGCTCCTTCGTGTCCAAAGGAGTCAGCTGAGGTGGTTCATCTAGTCAGGATGCCTCCTGGACGCCTCCCATTAGAGGTTTTCCGGGCACGTCCAACTGGTAGGAGGCCCCGGGGAAGACGAGGACACGCTGGAGGGATTATATCTCCCGGCTGGCCTTGGAACGCCTCGGGATCCCCCAGAATGAGCTGGAAAGTGCTGCTGGTGAGAGGGAAGCCTGGGTCG
>NC_046966.1:25699120-25704120 GCF_009769545.1 Cyclopterus lumpus
ACACACACACACACACACACACGCACACATACACACACACACATACACACACGCACACACACACATACACGCACACACACACACATACACACACACGCACATACACACACATACACACACACACACACACACACAGACACACACACACACACACACATAATGAGCTCATCTCCGGGTGGATACGATCGAGCAGCTTCTGTAATCCTAATTCCTTAAAACTGATTTCTGTTCCTCTTTCTGCTGCGTCAGCGCGTTCAAAGAGGAAAAGAATGACTAAAAATATATCTGCTGTGGAAATTAATGACACGCAGCCGTGTTGCCTTCGCACATCTGCAGCAATAAATGCATGGGAGACAATTTGACTGACATTGCTGTTTGTTATAATGATAATAATAACGACAACAATAATAACAATAATCATGTTTTTCATGGTCTATGAAGTTTGGGTTCCCTCCAAAAATTGACACCCATATTAATAAAAACAACATGTTGAGTTTATTTTTAGTGTTGAATGTAATTTGATGTAAACACTTCTTGAAGAGAGATCTTCCATATTATACTTATACTTATTTCCCTGAAATCTGGATCCAGGAATCTAAACAAGTCTTCCAGTCAGAAGTCAGAAGACTTGTTTACAGTAAACGATGCTTTTACTTTGCTTTTGTTTGCCCCTGAAGGCCTCAGAGAGCTGCAGTGTGGCGAAGAGACAGGAAGTCCACACGCGCCTCGTGGTCATGAAGCTTCAGAAGACCTTTCTGCACCCAGCTTCCGATCTCACCTTTTTGGGGGCCATGTTGAACTTCTTCTTCCCATTTGAAAACTCTTTGCTCTTCTCGGGGGTCTTGCTGCTGCAGAAAAGAAGAAAACAACCTTTAGAAGCAGTCACAGTGACTAATTGTCATAAAATACTGCTTTACATTCATATTTATACTTAAATTATCTTAAACCGGTTCCATCATACGCCAAATTGCAGCAACAGTCTTTAGATTACTCTGAACGTCCATCATAACCTTTCCTTTCTCATATCTATACCTTACGTCTGTTTTAAAAGCGACACGAAGCCGGCGTCTTCTGGACTATTTTCATTACAATCTTTAAATATCTTTAATAAATCACATTACTGGCAGAGATCTAAATACGTGATTTTGAGGTAATTCTTTACAATACATTCTTTAAAGGATAACAATATGCCTTTTTTATATATACAAACATGTTATTATTAATATGGGAATCATAATCCCTTAGTTTAAAAATAAAAACATGATAATGCTACATGTGAGAGAAAGTACCCCATCATCTTTAGTTATAGCTTATCAACAATAAGAAATGTATTATTATTATCTAGCTATTAGCCTGCTGTAGCACATGCTAGCTAGCTAGCTAGCTTAAATGAGTTGCTATTAGCATCCATAAACATAGAAGTTGTTCTATAAACACAGAGGTTGTTCTATAGACAAAAAGGTTGTTCTATAGACATAACGGTTGTTCTATAGACACAAATAGTGTTCTATATACATAGAGGTTGTTCTATAGACATAAATAGTGTTCTATAGACATAGAGGTTGTTCTATAGACATAAAGGTTGTTCTATAGACATAACGGTTGTTCTATAGACACAAATAGTGTTCTATATACATAGAGGTTGTTCTATAGACATAAATAGTGTTCTATAGACATAGAGGTTGTTCTATAGACATAACGGTTGTTCCATAGACATAAAGGTTGTTCTATTAACATAAAGGTTGTTCTAGACATAACGGTTGTTCCATAGACATAAAGGTTGTTCTAGATATAAAGGTTGTTCTATATACACAAATAGTGTTCTATAAACACAGAGGTTGTTCTATAGACATAAATAGTGTTCTATAGACATAGAGGTTGTTCTATAGACATAGAGGTTGTTCCATAGACATAAAGGTTGTTCTATAGACATAAAGGTTGTTCTAGACATAACGGTTGTTCCATAGACATAAAGGTTGTTCTAGATATAAAGGTTGTTCTATATACACAAATAGTGTTCTATAAACACAGAGGTTGTTCTATAGACATAAATAGTGTTCTATAGACATAGAGGTTGTTCTATAGACAGAACGGTTGTTCCATAGACATAAAGGTTGTTCTATTAACATAAAGGTTGTTCTAGACATAACGGTTGTTCCATAGACATAAAGGTTGTTCTATAGACATAAAGGTTGTTCTAGACATAACGGTTGTTCCATAGACATAAAGGTTGTTCTAGATATAAAGGTTGTTCTATATACACAAATAGTGTTCTATAAACACAGAGGTTGTTCAATAGACATAAATAGTGTTCTATAGACATAGAGGTTGTTCTATAGACATAAAGGTTGTTCTAGATATAAAGGTTGTTCTATATACACAAATAGTGTTCTATAAACACAGAGGTTGTTCTATAGACATAAATAGTGTTCTATAGACATAGAGGTTGTTCTATAGACATAAAGGTTGTTCTAGATATAAAGGTTGTTCTATATACACAAATAGTGTTCTATAAACACAGAGGTTGTTCTATAGACATAAAGGTTGTTCTATAGACATAGAGGTTGTTCTATTAACATAAAGGTTGTTCCATAGACATAGAGGTTGTTCTATAGACATAAAGGTTGTTCTATAGACATAGAGGTTGTTCTATAGACATAGAGGTTGTTCTATAGACATAAAGGTTGTTCTATAGACATAGAGGTTGTTCTATAGACATAAAGGTTGTTCTATAGACATAGAGGTTGTTCTATAGACACAGAGGTTGTTCTATAGACATAAAGGTTGTTCTATAGACATAACGGTTGTTCTAGACATAACGGTTGTTCTATAGACATAAATAGTGTTCTATAGACATAACGGTTGTTCTATAGACATAAAGGTTGTTCTAGATATAAAGGTTGTTCTATATACACAAATAGTGTTCTATAGACATAGAGGTTGTTCTATAGACATAGAGGTTGTTCTATAGACACAAATAGTGTTCTATATACATAAAGGTTGTTCTATAGACATAAATAGTGTTCTATAGACATAGAGGTTGTTCTATAGACATAAAGGTTGTTCTATAGACATAGAGGTTGTTCTAGACATAACGGTTGTTCTATAGACACAAATAGTGTTCTATATACATAAAGGTTGTTCTATAGACACAAATAGTGTTCAATAGACATAGAGGTTGTTCTATAGACATAAAGGTTGTTCTATAGACATAAAGGTTGTTCTATAGACACAAATAGTGTTCTATAGACATAGAAGTTGTTCTATAGACATAAAGGTTGTTCTAGACATAACGGTTGTTCTATAGACATAAAGGTTGTTCTATAGACATAAATAGTGTTCTATAGACATAGAGGTTGTTCTATAGACATAAAGGTTGTTCTATAGACATAAAGGTTGTTCTATAGACATAGAGGTTGTTCTAGACATAACGGTTGTTCTATAGACACAAATAGTGTTCTATAGACATAAAGGTTGTTCTAGACATAACGGTTGTTCTATAGACATAACGGTTGTTCTATAGACACAAATAGTGTTCTATATACATAAAGGTTGTTCTATAGACACAAATAGTGTTCTATAGACATAGAGGTTGTTATAGACATAGAGGTTGTTCTATAGACACACATGTTGTTCTATAGACATATAGGTTGTTCTATAGACACAGAGGTTGTTCTATAGACACAAATAGTGTTCTATAGACATAGAGGTTGTTCTATAGACACAAATAGTGTTCTATAGACATAGAGGTTGTTCTATAGACACATAGGTTGTTCTATAGACATAAAGGTTGTTCTATAGACATATAGGTTGTTCTATAGACACAAAGGTTGTTCTATAGACACAAATAGTGTTCTATAGACATAGAGGTTGTTCTATAGACACAAATAGTGTTCTATAGACATAGAGGTTGTTCTATAGACACAGAGGTTGTTCTATAGACATAGAGGTTGTTCTATAGACACACATGTTGTTCTATAGACATAGAGGTTGTTCTATAGACACAAATAGTGTTCTATAGACATAGGTTGTTCTATAGACACAGAGGTTGTTCTATAGACATAAAGGTTGTTCTATAGACACAAATAGTGTTCTATAGACACAAATGTTGTTCTATAGACATATAGGTTGTTCTATAGACATAGAGGTTGTTCTATAGACATAAAGGTTGTTCTATAGACATACACAGTGTTCTATAGACATAGAGGTTGTTCTATAGACACAAATAGTGTTCTATAGACATAGAGGTTGTTCTATAGACACAGAGGTTGTTCTATAGACATAGAGGTTGTTCTATAGACACACATGTTGTTCTATAGACATAGAGGTTGTTCTATAGACACAAATAGTGTTCTATAGACACAAATGTTGTTCTATAGACATATAGGTTGTTCTATAGACATAGAGGTTGTTCTATAGACATAAAGGTTGTTCTATAGACACAAATAGTGTTCTATAAACATAGAGGTTGTTCTATAGACACAAATAGTGTTCTATAGACATATAGGTTGTTCTATAGACATAAAGGTTGTTCTATAGACATAGAGTTTGTTCTATATACATAAAGGTTGTTCTATAGACATAGAGGTTGTTCTATTAACATAGAGGTTGTTCTATAGACATAAAGGTTGTTCTATAGACATAGAGTTTGTTCTATATACATAAAGGTTGTTCTATAGACATAGAGGTTGTTCTATTAACATAGAGGTTGTTCTATAGACATAGAGGTTGTTCTATTAACATAAAGGTTGTTATATAGACATAAAGGTTGTTCTATAGACATAGAGGTTGTTCTATTAACATAAAGGTTGTTCTATAGACATAGAGGTTGTTCTATAGACATAGAGGTTGTTCTATTAACATAGAGGTTGTTCTATAGACATAGAGGTTGTTCTATTAACATAGAGGTTGTTCTATAGACATAGAGGTTGTTCTATAGACATAGAGGTTGTTCTATAGACAGAGGTTGGAGGTTCTCCGCGTTAAACTCACGTTTCCTC
>NC_046966.1:25714120-25721620 GCF_009769545.1 Cyclopterus lumpus
AGTGAGAGAAAAGAGTGCTTTAAGAAAAAAAAGAGTAATAAGTGGACGAGAAAAGACGAGATTTGAATGTTTAAAGATGAAAGTTTTTAAGTCTGAGAAAAGAATGCAGTCTGAAGGCTTCGACGCGCTCGCTGAACAAGTTTAGACAAAGTGTCGTCTGCCACATCAGAGGAGCTTCTTCTGGAAGGTGTGGCGAGGAGGGCTGTCAGGGGGGGGGGGGGAGGGGGGGGGGGGCTGCAAGAGACTGAGACGCTCACAGGTTACACTTCCTGATGAGCGCGTTGATTCGTATCTTTGAAGACGCGCTTTTATTTTGAAGTTTCCACGGTGAAGAAACTGTCAAAGTTACATAATATTCAAGAAGAGCAACTGATTGTGTTCATGTGTGTGTGTGTGTGTTCATGTGTGTGTGTTCATGTGTGTGTGAGTGTGTTCATGTGTGTGTGTGTGTGTGTTCATGTGTGTGTGTGTGTGAGTGTGTTCATGTGTGTGTGTGTCTGTCTGTGTGTGTTCATGTGTGTGTGTGTGTGTGTGTTCATGTGTGTGTGTGTGTGTGTGTTCGTGTGTGTGTGTGTTCATGTGTGTGTGTTCATGTGTGTGTGTGTCTGTCTGTGCGTGTTCATGTGTGTGTGTGAATGTGTTCATGTGTGTGTGTGTGTTCATGTGTGTGTGTGTGTATGTCTGTCTGTGTGTGTGTTCATGTGTGTGTGTGTGTGTTAATGTGTGTGTGTGTGTGTGTTCATGTGTGTTCGTGTGTGTGTGTTCATGTGTGTGTGTGTGTGTTAATGTGTGTGTGTGTGTGTGTTCATGTGTGTTCGTGTGTGTGTGTTCATGTGTGTGTGTGTGTGTGTGTTCATGTGTGTGTGTGTGTGTGTGTTTGTGTGTGTGTGTGTTCATGTGTGTGTGTTCATGTGTGTGTGTGTCTGTCTGTGCGTGTTCATGTGTGTGTGTGAGTGTGTTCATGTGTGTGTGTGTGTATGTCTGTCTGTGTGTGTGTTCATGTGTGTGTGTGTGTGTGTTAATGTGTGTGTGTGTGTTCATGTGTGTGTGTTCATGTGTGTTTGTGTGTGTGTGTGTTCATGTGTGTGTAGGTAAGAGTGGTTATGTCGTTATATCAGTAGACTAACATGTAGACTAACATGTAGACGAACATAGAAACCAACATGTAGACTAACATGGAAACTAACATGTAGACGAACATGTAGACTAACATGTAGACGAACATGTAGACTAACATGTAGACGAACATGTCGACTAACTTGTAACCTAACATGTAGACTAACATGTAGACTAACATGGAAACCAACATGTAGACTAACATGTAGACTAACATGTAGACTAACATGTAGACTAACATGTAGACTAACATGTAGACTAACATGGAAACCAACATGTAGACTAACATGTGGACTAACATGTAGACTAACATGTAGACGAACATGTCGACTAACTTGTAACCTAACATGTAGACTAACATGTAGACTAACATGGAAACCAACATGTAGACGAACATGTAGACTAACATGTAGACTAACATGTAGACTAACATGTAGACTAACATGGAAACCAACATGTAGACGAACATGTAGACTAACATGTAGACTAACATGTAGACTAACATGTAGACTAACATGGAAACCAACATGTAGACTAACATGTGGACTAACATGTAAACTAACATGTAGACTAACATGTAGATGAATATGTAGACTAACATGTAAACTAACATGTAGACGAACATAGAAACCAACATGTAGACTAACATGGAAACTAACATGTAGACGAACATGTAGACTAACATGTAGACGAACATGTAGACTAACATGTAGACGAACATGTCGACTAACTTGTAACCTAACATGTAGACTAACATGTAGACTAACATGGAAACCAACATGTAGACGAACATGTAGACTAACATGTAGACTAACATGTAGACTAACATGTAGACTAACATGGAAACCAACATGTAGACTAACATGGAAACCAACATGTAGACTAACATGTGGACTAACATGTAAACTAACATGTAGATGAATATGTAGACTAACATGTAAACTAACATGTAGATGAACATGTAGACTAACATGTAGACTAACATGGAAACCAACATGTAGACTAACATGTAGATGAATATGTAGACTAACATGTAGACGAACATGTAGACTAACATGTAGACTAACATGTAGACTAACATGGAAACCAACATGTAGACTAACATGTAGATGAATATGTAGACTAACATGTAAACTAACATGTAGACTAACATGGAAACCAACATGTAGACTAACATGTAGATGAATATGTAGACTAACATGTAAACTAACATGTAGACTAACATGTAGACTAACATGTAGACTAACATGTAGACTAACATGGAAACCAACATGTAGACTAACATGTAGATGAATATGTAGACTAACATGTAAACTAACATGTAGACGAACATGTAGACTAACATGTAGACTAACATGGAAACCAACATGTAGACTAACATGTAGATGAATATGTAGACTAACATGTAAACTAACATGTAGACTAACATGTGGACTAACATGTAGCCTAACATGTAGACTAACATGTAAACTAACATGTAGACTAACATGTAGATGAATATGTAGACTAACATGTAAACTAACATGTAGACGAACATGTAGACTAACATGTAGACTAACATGGAAACCAACATGTAGACTAACATGTAGATGAATATGTAGACTAACATGTAAACTAACATGTAGACGAACATGTAGACTAACATGGAAACCAACATGTAGACTAACATGTAGATGAATATGTAGACTAACATGTAAACTAACATGTAGACTAACATGTGGACTAACATGTAGACTAACATGTAGACTAACATGTAGACTAACATGTAAACTAACATGTAGACTAACATGTAGATGAATAAGTAGACTACCATGTAAACTGACAGGTAAACTAAATAACCGTATTTTTCTTCGTTCCGTTTGGTTTCCTAAACCTAAAGACTCCTGTGATGTTGGTGATTTTATTTTGAAAAGACCGTACATTTGAGACGTGTTTCTGTGATGTTTTAAAGGGAAACCAAACGGTAACGTCGGGTTTGATACGATCTGTATGAGGATGAAAGTCGTCACATTAATCACAGCATCTGTGTGCTGCACTGAACGCCACGCGGCGGCAGCTCCGCTGGTGAGAGCATCGAACAGCCGGCCCGCTTCAGGAGGGGTTTACTACTCGTTTAATGCTCCAGAATCCTCTGAAACACGACAAGCCGCCAGTCGAAGCTGCAGCTGCAATGTGACTCGTTCCTGCCGCGAGCTAGCGTAGCATCATGCTACATCCTCTGCACACGTCACTCAGCAGTTTGAGTTTGAGGCTCAAGAGAAACCCGGCAGGTCTGCTTCAGGTGTCACATGACCAGACGTTAAAATAAACGAGAATTAAAGAGAGACAGAGAGAGAGAGAGGAAGTTGGGCTCAGGTTGGAGAGGAAGTGTGCACACAAGAGATTTACGGCCTCATTAAGGCGTCGGCCTGTTGGATAGATGGACCGCTCCAACAGCTGGTTGGTCCAATGGCAGCTTGAGGTCTAACGTGCACATTGAGTGCACGTTAGACCTCATGAAACACAGTTTATGACCGTAGTGCACGAGTGTCTTCCCTCGGCCCGCCACCGGAGGCTCTTTTTACTTCGAGTCACCTGTCGTCGGTTAACTCCTCCCACTGTCACTCAAACTAAACTACTTTTGGATAAAGTCGATATGCAAATGAAGGCTGACGTAGTGGAGCAGAAAGGAAGAGTTCCCTTTCTAGATAAGATAAGATAATATATATATATATATATATATATATATATATATAATATATATATATTCATGTTCTTTACAATAAAGATTTTTAAGATGGTAATCCTGCAAATAATCTCCATTCTTACTAAATGTACCGGTAATTGTTTTGTTTATTATATTGTTATATTACAGTTTTTATTACATTCTGTGTATTCTATAAAATCCCAGTTCCTCTTTGTGATGTCAGCAGCCTTTAACATATTTAAAAAATAATAATACTACATTTTATTTAGGAACTTGACATTATAAAAATAAACAATAGAAGCAACAACAATTTAAACAAGAGAGACGACATCATACCAGTAAGAAACAACGACATCAACAACAACATTAACAACAACAACAACAACAACAACAACAACAAACTGAACCAGCATCACACGTTAAAAGCAGATTTAAAAAAGTGAGTTTTAAGAGGTTCAAGAAGGTGATTTGTTTCAGGGTAAAACACTAAAGTAGTAAACATCAAAGCTTGGGGGGGGGGGGGGGGGGGGGGGGGGGGGGCTTTGTCACTGCATTTAGAAGACACGGTGGAGGTGTTTCATATTCTGGTTCCTGTTTTCAGTCATAACTTCTGTAACAGTTTCAGTTCCTTTTGACTCAAACTTCTACATTCAGACAAAACACTTTCCTTAAAGCCTTAAAGCCTTAAAGCCATGAACCATTAAACCCTTAAAACCGTAAACCCTTAAAGCCTTAAAGCCATGAACCCTTAAAGCCATGAACCCTTAAACCCTTAACACCTTAAACCCTTAAAGCCATGAACCCTTAAAGCATAAAAACCTTAAAGCCATGAACCCTTAAAGCCATGAAACCTTAAACCCTTAAAGCCTTAAAACCTTAAAGCCTTGAACCCTTAGAACCATGAACCCTTAAAGCCCTTAAACCCTTAAAACCTTAAAGCCTTGAACCCTTAGAACCATGAACCCTTAAAGCCTTGAACCCTTAGAACCATGAACCCTTAAAACCTTAAAGCCTTGAACCCTTAGAACCATGAACCCTTAAAGCCCTTAAACCCTTAAAACCTTAAAGCCTTGAACCCTTAGAACCATGAACCCTTAAAGCCTTGAGCCCTTAAACCCTAAGCCAGCGGAGTGTCTCTCCTCTAACTGACCTCTGACCCCGGCGTTCCCCCTGAAGGTCGATCCTCCCCCTACAGACCACGTCTGAATCTTCAGCTCTTCTCTCACATAAAGTCACCTCATGTGATCAGAGAATTTATATTTATATTTTAGTGTCACCAAATCTTTAATTCACTTTTGATGCACCTGTTTTAATCTTTTTATGACTTTACTTCTCAAGGTCATAATATCACTTCAATCAAAAACAAAACAATCTAAATATCGAGACAGAAATCGTATTTATTTTATTTCTTTGTGCTCAAAAAGGCTGTGAAGAGGCGTTCAAGCGCATGGAAACTGCATCGTGATTTTGGGTTCGTGGACTCACGTTATGAACGGGAGTGACCATAACACACACGTCATGTACATGTAAACATGTGAGTCAAAGGTTCCTCTTGAGACCTTTTTTACACCGTCCTCAAGAACCGAAGAGCGTTCTACACCTTTCAAGGTCGAGCTGTGTGTGTCTCTTTAAGGGGATTCACTTCAAACTAATATATAAGATATCAGTATGAAGCTTTCTGATGTTTAATACTCAAATGAGTCGCTATCTAATTTGCATAATTATTGCATATAGGTTAAACATTCTATTAAAGTACCAAAAGCAAAAGTACCCATTATATATATATATATTATATATTATATATTATATCAGTGTACTGTAATTATTGATGCATAAATGTGTGGAGCTCATTTGAGTTAATCTATAAAAACAGATTATTAATCATGAATTATCAATCATTAATCTGATCCTGTAAAACACAAAAAGAGTAAAAAGTACAATATGTACCTCCGTGAAGTAGTAGTATTAGAGTAGAAGTAGAAATACTTCAAAGGTGTACATGACTTAAGTACAGTACTTGAGTTAATACATTTATTTACACACACTAAAAATAACAAGTACTAATATTCATATCACAATTAATGATGGTATTTAACTTTGCCCCCCGAGGCCGTGAATTCTGAGTTATTATTGAATCTGAACTGAAGCAGACGACCAGTTGAGACTCGTTCCGAAGAATAAACTTCACTTAATGTCACGCTGTAGCCGTGGCAACGGGACATTAATACACAGTATCCATGTCACGCTGTAGCCGTGGCAACGGGACATTAATACTACGAAGAATAAACTTCACAGTATCCATGTCACGCTGTAGCCGTGGCAACGGGACATTAATACTGTGAAGAATAAACTTCACAGTATTAATGTCACGCTGTAGCCGTGGCAAAGGGACATTAATACTGTGAAGAATAAACTTCACAGTATTAATGTCACGCTGTAGCCGTGGCAACGGGACATTAATACTACGAAGAATAAACTTCACAGTATTAATGTCACTCAAGAAATAAACCCCCCGAAAAACTTAGGACTGATTTCTCACATCCTATTTTAAATATAGTTCTCTATTAAAATGAGTGTATTCTATTTGATGACGTCATGTGTGTGATTTTACTTACAGAGCGGTGGGAAAAACATGTCTCCTCATCAGCTACACGACCAACGCTTTCCCTGGAGAATACATCCCTACTGTGTGAGTACACACACACACACACACACACACACACACACACACACACATGAACACACACACACACACACACACACACACACATGAACACACACAGACAGACATACACACACACACACATGAACACACACACACATGAACACACACACACAAACAAACAAATGCACACAGACATACACACACACCTACACACACATGAACACAACTACACACACACACACACACACACACACACACACACACACACACACACACATGAACACACACACACACACACACACACACACACACACACACACACACATGAACACACACACACACACACACACACACACACACACACACACACACACACACATGAACACACACAGACAGACATACACACACACACACATGAACACACACACACATGAACACACACACACAAACAAACAAATGCACACAGACATACACACACACCTACACACACATGAACACAACTACACACACACACACACACGTACAAACACATGCACTCACACACACACACACACACACACACACACACACCTACACACATGCACACAGACACACACACGCACACACACACACACATGCACACACACATGCACACACACACACACACACACATCCACACACACACACACACACACAGACACACATTCTATAATATTTATTCTGATCTTAATCTGACTGAATACACAACAGGAATATGAACACAATACACAACAGGAATATGAACACAATACACAACAGGAATATGAACACAATACACAACAGGAATATGAACACAATACACAACAGGAATATGAACACAATACACAACAGGAATATGAACACAATACACAACAGGAATATGAACACGATGCACAACAGGAATATGAACACGATGCACAACAGGAATATGAACACAATACACAACAGGAATATGAACACAATACACAACAGGAATATGAACACAATACACAACAGGAATATGAACACAATGCACAACAGGAATATGAACACAATA
>NC_046966.1:25724120-25754120 GCF_009769545.1 Cyclopterus lumpus
CACACACAGACACACACACGTGATTGCAATGTTTAAGATGATCAAGTGTATCATTTAGAAGAAGATGATCCTTTTTTGGGGACCTTTTAATTTTCTTTTTTAAAGCATCATTTTGTGCCACAAAGGGTATTTCTTCTTCAGCTTTTATTTTTGTTGTTTTTATCCTAAAACACAAAATATTTCATTTATATATTTTTTGTTTTTTTGTACAACCTGGTGGTCAGGAGAGAGAATGCAGTTTAGAACGAAATGCATGCGTTACAACGTCATAATCATATTTCAAACTCAAACTCAGCCTCCACCAAAACTCCACCATGTTGCACATGTTTACATCATTTTGTAAAACCCCTTAAATTATAAAAAAAGAGGTGTTAGGGGTTAGAATTAGGGTTTAGGGGTTAGAGGTCAGAGGTTAGAGGTTTTCACGGTGCATACATGGCATAGAATTGAAAACCATAATTGCAAGAAATAATTTACAATTTACGGTGGAATTTCCATCGTGAGGTAACACACACAATGTCGTTCATAGTGAAGACGCTAAAATAAGATGGTTGGGTCAAATGAAGCAGATCTTAAAGGGTCATTAATGCCATAACAATCATCATTCTGTTGCATGGATATCATAATATCCCCGTAAACAGTCCTCGTGGTCCCATGTGTCTCCTGTAGGACGTCTTCCTGATCTGCTTCTCTCTGGTGAGCCCGGCGTCCTACGAGAACGTCAGAGCCAAGGTGGGTCTGCTGATATCTATGGTGTCAGTTCATAAACATAAATAAAACAACGATCCGGTTGCTGCCTCTCGACCAATCAGAGGGATGGAGGTGGGTTTGCATGTGTGTGTGCAGGACGGACAGAAGAGAAGGACACGGCAACGAAGCCCTTAAAATGACGTTAAAGAGCAGTCGTAGTCGTGCAACAATAATTAAACAAATATATATTATTATTTTTAACAGGAGTGAAAAAGCTGCCTGTGTTTCTGCAGGAGGAATTACAAATGTGACTGTTTGACATTTGTTCTGGGCTGTCACAGATAATTAAATTCCTCTAATTTAAAGGGTCGACTCCACTGAACACAGACGTGGAGACTTCATTGGGCCAATAGTACGGTGGCCCTGAGAGCTCAAAGCACTACAAAGCAAAAAAATAAACTGAAATCTGAAATATCTTCACCAATTTGACCCAATCGTGACATCACCAGTTGGTCTGTGGACTGTGGTAACGGCAGCGACCTGTCAATCACCTTGTAGCCCCGTCCTAAAGCATACCCCGCTTCATGGTAATTTCCTCATAGACTTCTATGTAACCATAGCAACGAGGCGCCATTGTGGTGCCATTAGATCAGTTGGTAGGAGAAGAATTTAAGAGTTCATGTTCATGAAGAGACATTTCAGTCGGAGAAAAGAGGAAGTTATGGGCGTACAGGCCAAAAGAACAATGAACGACCCAAATCTGAACGGGGGAAGACAATGGGACGTGCACGTCGTCATGTGCACGTCATCATGTGCACATCATGTGCACATGATGACGTGCACATGACGACGTGCACATGACGACGTGCACATGATGATGTGCACATGGCGACGTGCACATGATGATGTGCACATGACGACGTGCACATGACGACGTGCACATGACGACGTGCACAAGACGACGTGCACATGACGACGTGCACAAGACGACGTGCACAATACGACGTGCACATGACGACGTGCACAAGACGACGTGCACAAGACGACGTGCACAAGACGACGTGCACAAGACGACGTGCACAACACGACGTGCACAAGAAGACGTGCACAACACGACGTGCACACGACGACGTGCACAACACGACGTGCACATGACGACGTGCACATGACGACGTGCACATGACGACGTGCACAAGACGACGTGCACAAGAAGACGTGCACAAGATGACGTGCACATGACGACGTGCACAAGATGACGTGCACAAGACAACGTGCACAAGACGACGTGCACAACACAGCGTGCACATGACGACGTGCACAAAATGACGTGCACATGACACCGTGCACAAGATGACGTGCACATGACGACGTGCACAAGACAACGTGCACATGACGACGTGCACAAGACGACGTGCACAAGACGACGTGCACAACACGACGTGCACAAGGAAGCTGAATGTTTCAGTGAAGCGTACGAACACGACTTCAAACCTGTTCTTCCTCTTCCTCTTCATCAGTTTCAGAGCATTGTGAAGCTGCGTCCCGTTTCCATGGCGTTCAGCCGTCATCAACCGCGTCGGGGTCAACAAACTTTATGGAGGTCAAAGAAAATTAGATATTTTTTAAAAGAAAAACGTGATTAAAAGTAAAGCAGATGCCAAATGACATAAACAACCCCGTCCGGCTCACCCATTGGATGGTTGCCACCATCCAATGGGTGAGCCCTCGCTCGCCACCAGTGGAACATGACACCCTAAAAAGATCGGGCCACATTTTTTCCACTTGGGTCAAACAACACGTGTCTACTCCCGCTTCTTAAAAGCAGACTGTCTTTTCAAAATAAAGGTTCAGCCAACAAAGACCACTCGGTTAGATTTTGGTGGGAGGTTCCGTGTTCGTTGGGTTCTTGAGTTCTTCGTACTTCCTCGTCGATGATCTCGTGGTCTCGTCGGTGGAGCTACGAACGCTGGATGAGAACCTCCTGAATGTTGCCGACAGACGTCCAACTCAAGAGTCCAAGTCCAGCTTTAAGAACTCACATTAAAGACCAAGTAACATCTACAAGGTCCTTCAGAGCCTCTAGACTCAAGTCCTTCAACACACATCTACGGTGCTCCAGAGGCTCAAACTGTTACGTCTCAAGACCTTTATAAGTTCAGGATTTAAAAAGAGGTAAAAAGTCAAGTAAACCCTTTAGGAAGTCAGTTTTTAATAAAGTCAAAATCTCACTTTTAGTAGTGGTCTAATGTGTCGTGGACCTGCTGGAGAGAACTTGTATTTTTGCATTCTAAGACTTTCTCCTCTGGTCTGGCTCCGCCCCCTTTTCCTTGTCTTCCTCCCCTCCAAACCTCTTCCCTCTGTGTCCGTCCCCCCCTCCCCCTCTCACCTCTCATTGGGTCTTTTGGCTTGGTCATCCGGTCCAGTGGTACCCAGAGGTCCGCCACCACTGCCCCTCCACCCCCATCATCCTGGTGGGCACCAAGCTGGATCTGAGGGACGAGAAGGAGGCCATCGAGAAGCTGAAGGAAAAGAAGCTGGCCCCCATCACCTACCCTCAGGGCCTGGCTCTGGCCAAGGAGATCGGTGAGTGGTGGCCATCAGCATTTAGGGGCGTGGCCTCGTGCATCGTCGTACCAATAAAAAGGGGAATTCTCTTCCTCGGTTGATGTTTCAGTAGCGTTGTTGTTCGTCGTGTCTATGGGATGTTTCCATGACCTTCACCTCACTGGCTCCAGATTCGGTGAAGTACCTGGAGTGCTCGGCTCTGACTCAGCGCGGCCTGAAGACGGTGTTCGACGAGGCCATCCGGGCCGTGCTGTGCCCTCAGCCCACCAAGGTCAAGAAGAAGCCCTGCTCGCTGCTCTGAAACGGTAAGACGGGGGGTCACGGGGTCACGGCTCTGACCCCGTGACCCCGTGACCCCGCAAGGCCTGCAAGATACCAACTAAATGGAATTCAGACATTCACGCATTTCAATATTTACGTCTCTTTAGGATCCTCTTCTCTTCTGGAGGAAGTGAAGCGTGTGAAGCGGCTTGTAAGCCGTTTCACACGCTTCACTTCCTCCAGAAGAGAAGAGAGGAGATGAAGAGGAGATGAAGATGGAAGAATTAGAAACAATGAAGGTTTATTTCAGTAAAATTTAAACGTTCGTCGTCTCCAAACCTTCAGGACAGATTTCTTATTGTTCTTATTGAGGAGAAACGTAACACGGAACTACCCGAAGTTTTTTCTCCACAGGAGACGAGACATAAATACGTAATAATAATGTTGATGATTGAAGTGATGATGTAATTATCATAATTATTACAGAACTGATCGCATCCCGCTGGTATTTCAATATGTTTTAAAGACGTGTCAGAGCTATTATTATTATTATTTATATGAAAATATGGAAGAATGAGAATGAGAATGATGTCTTTGCTGAGATTAAGAATTGTTTTAGTTTTTAATATACAGGCAAAAATACATTTTCTCTGATGTCACACATGCACTTCCATGTCAACCCTGTGTGTGTGTGTGTGTGTGTGTGTGTATGTGTGTGTGTGTATGTGTGTGCGTGTGTGTGTATGTGTATGTGTGTGTGTATGTGTATGTGTGTGTATGTGTATGTGTGTGTGTGTGTGTGTGTGTATGTGTATGTGTGTGTGTGTGTATGTGTGTGTGTGTGTGTGTGTGTGCATGAACAAAAACAATACAAAAGTACTACACATGTTAAGTTATGGACATCAAAGTCTCCGAAGTGAAGGTCCTGTTTGTTTCCTCCTTTGGACTTTATTGGAAACTTCGTGTCTTCTTTGTGTCTATTTTGTGTGTCTGTTGTGTGTCTGTTGTGTGTCTGTTGTGTCTCTGTTGTGTGTCTGTTGTGTGTTGTGTGTCTGTTGTGTCTTCTTTGTGTGCGTGGTGGTGCACCAGATTCATGTGGACTGCGTTGTTGTTGCAGGACCAGGAAGAAGACGGCAGAGATCCAGACCGACGCCCCGAGGAAGATTTTAAAGTTCTGTTATGTTTCTAATAGAAAACTATAAAAATGATATGATAAAACCTTTGTGTACATAAATGAAAACATTACACAAGTCAAACGGAATAAATCCCTAAATGTGGAACGCTGGCTTCATCCACTGTGCCGCCGTCCATTCCCTCGCTGGCCTCCAGGGGGCGACAGCGAGCACGTCTTTCATGTCATCGTTGGTGCCGAGTGCAAAGTGTTCAAATTGGTTTTGAGAGTGACGAACGATGATGAAACACCGGGGTCCGGAAAGTGGTTTGTTTAATGAGCAGCTGAACGATGTTGTATCTGGATAAAAGTTATGAACAAACGTATTATTGTTTCTTGTGATATAATAAAATAAAATACATTTTTTATCAAGAAAACAAAAAATGTTTCCCACATCAATGGTGGAGGTGTGTGTGCGTGTGTGTGTGTGTGTGCGTGTGTGTGTGTGCGTGTATGTGTGTGTGCATATGAGTGTGTGCATGTGTGTGTGTGTGTGTCTGTGTGTGTGTGTGTCTGTGTGTGTGTCTGTGTGTCTGTGTGTGTGTCTGTGTGTGTGTGAGTGTGTCTGTGTGTGTGTCTGTGTGTGTCTGTGTGTGTGTCTGTGTGTGTGTCTGTGTGTGAGTGTGTGTGTCTGTGTGTGAGTGTGTCTGTGTGTGTGTGTCTGTGTGTGTGTCTGTGTGTGTGTGTGTGTCTGTGTGTGAGCAACTATAACTATTGTTGAATGTGGAAAGTTTAATAGGAATTTGTTGTTTCTTTCTCACAGTGATTTGTTCCCATTAGACTCAAAATTACAATAATGAACGACCTTAAAACAACAAAAAAAACACTAATAATAATAATCAAATTATTCTTGATTGTATTGTGACGAGTTCTTTATAGTTGGGGGGCGCTACAGAGCACTGTACCCCAAAACCACACCACCTTTCTGCACTACATCCCCATTTCACTGTTGTTGTTGTTTATATTGTACATACATGTTGATATTGTTGTCTTTAATGTCTTTATATTTATCCTGTCACTTGTAATTGTAATTTAAATATGTTGTATGATGAGAGCGTTCATGTAAGCGGAGTCAAATTCCATGTTTGTGCACACGTACAATGTCAATTGTGTCCACCCTTCCTCCCTAGAGCGTACCCTAACCCCCTTCTACCTCACCTCCTCCCCTATCAACCCTTCCTCCCTAGAGCGTACCCTAACCCCCTTCTACCTCTCCTCCTCCCTCTATCCACCCTTCCTCCCTAGAGCGTACCCTAACCCCCTTCTACCTCACCTCCTCCCCTATCCACCCTTCCTCCCTAGAGCGTACCCTAACCCCCTTCTACCTCTCCTCCTCCCTCTATCCACCCTTCCTCCCTAGAGCGTACCCTAACCCTCTTCTACCTCACCTCCTCCCCTATCAACCCTTCCTCCCTAGAGCGTACCCTAACCCCCTTCTACCTCTCCTCCTCCCTCTATCCACCCTTCCTCCCTAGAGCGTACCCTAACCCTCTTCTACCTCACCTCCTCCCCTATCCACCCTTCCTCCCTAGAGCGTGCCCTAACCCCCTTCTACCTCACCTCCTCCCTCTATCCACCCTTCCTCCCTAGAGCGTACCCTAACCCCCTTCTACCTCACCTCCTCCCTCTATCCACCCTTCCTCCCTAGAGCGTACCCTAACCCCCTTCTTCCTCACCTCCTCCCTCTATCCACCCTTCCTCCCTAGAGCGTTCCCTAACCCCCTTCTACCTCTCCTCCTCCCTCTATCCACCCTTCCTCCCTAGAGCATACCCTAACCCCCTTCTACCTCTCCTCCTCCCTCTATCCACCCTTCCTCCCTAGAGCGTACCCTAACCCCCTTCTACCTCACCTCCTCCCTCTATCCACCCTTCCTCCCTAGAGCGTACCCTAACCCCCTTCTGCCTCACCTCCTCCCTCTATCCACCCTTCCTCCCTAGAGCGTACCTTAACCCCCTTCTACCTCTCCTCCTCCCTCTATCCACCCTTCCTCCCTAGAGCGTTCCCTAACCCCCTTCTACCTCTCCTCCTCCCTCTATCCACCCTTCCTCCCTAGAGCGTACCCTAACCCCCTTCTGCCTCACCTCCTCCCTCTATCCACCCTTCCTCCCTAGAGCGTACCCTAACCCCCTTCTACCTCACCTCCTCCCTCTATCCACCCTTCCTCCCTAGAGCGTACCCTAACCCCCTTCTGCCTCACCTCCTCCCTCTATCCACCCTTCCTCCCTAGAGCGTACCTTAACCCCCTTCTACCTCTCCTCCCTCTATCCACCCTTCCTCCCTAGAGCGTACCCTAACCCCCTTCTACCTCTCCTTCTCCCTCTATCCACCCTTCCTCCCTATAGCGTACCCTAATCCCCTTCTACCTCTCCTCCTCCCTCTATCCACCCTTCCTCCCTAGAGCGTACCCTAACCCCCTTCTACCTCTCCTCCTCCCTCTATCCACCCTTCCTCCCTAGAGCGTACCCTAACCCCCTTCTACCTCACCTCCTCCCTCTATCCATCCTTCCTCCCTAGAGCGTACCCTAACCCTTCTACCTCACCTCCTCCCTCTATCCACCCTTCCTCCCTAGAGCGTACCCTAACCCCCTTCTACCTCTCCTCCTCCCTCTATCCACCCTTCCTCCCTAGAGCGTACCCTATCCCCATTCTACCTCACCTCCTCCCTCTATCCACCCTTCCTCCCTAGAGCGTGCCCTAACCCCCTTCTACTAGTTTCAAGTCTTCTTCAATACAGCGTGATGTTCATTTAGTAAATTCAACTCTAATTAGATGGAAAAATAGGCAAAGAAAGTTATTCGTGTATGAAACGTTCTAAATGTTCGATATTTGCCTTGCAGGGCCGTCGACCGGCCGCTGATGGGTTCTAATCAGCTGCTGTTGAAGCCTCCATGGAGCTCATCCCCCTTGTGGCCATTAATATGTTTTGATTCTGAAGGAAAAAACTGAAAAGGATCCACGACAAAGAGCTCCTTTTTCCTCAATTATTTCAGAAATATACTTTAATTGTTTTGCACTATAAAGAAACTTTGATGTAGTCAAAACTAAAACGTTATCAATATCTCAAAAACATATTTATTTTCTCCCCTCAAATAGTGTTTGTTATATGTTCTGCGATAACTAATATTAAAAGGTCTCATCTGAATGTCTTTGATGCGTTTCGAGAATCAAAACTAAGCAAAAAGTAAAAAGAGGAGTCGTACTTTACTGTAAGCTTACATGAGTATTAATAAGAAGATAAGGGAGATGCAACTCTCCTGCAGCCGTAAACCAAGAACACGCTGCAAACCAACTCAAAGAGAAGAGAAGAAAAGAAAAGTCCTCCACTTTGTTGTAAAGAGGTTTATTCCGCAGCCCTCTGCCGCCCTCTAGAGGGCAACAACATTCAGGAGCTAAGAACATCTATAGAGTTGTAAATCATCAAAAGAAAAGTCACTTATTCACATGATGGACATCTTTCTGTCTTGGAGCAGATGCTCGTGCCTTCGAGTCGCTACTCGGGGACGACTTCCCCGATCCACTTGAGGTAGGGCGGGTTGCCCTGGTCGATGGGGAGGCTGATGACCTCGGCCACCTCGTAGGGATGGTTGGAGCTGGAGAGGACACAGCGAGTCACGAGTCAATGGTGGAGTCACGAGTCAATGGTGGAGTCACGAATCACTGGAAGAGTCACGAGTCACGAATCACTGGTGAAGTCACGAGTCAATGGAGGAGTCACAAGTCACTGGTGAAGTCACGAGTCAATGGAGGAGTCACAAGTCACTGGTGAAGTCACGAGTCAATGGAGGAGTCACAAGTCACTGGTGAAGTCACGAGTCAATGGAGGAGTCACAAGTCACTGGTGAAGTCACGAATCACTGGTGGAGTCACGAGTCACTGGTGGAGTCACGAGTCAATGGTGGAGTCACGAGTCAATGGTGGAGTCACGAGTGGAGTCACGAGTCACTGGAGGAGTCACTAGAGGAGTCACTGGAGGAGTCACGAGTCACTAGAGGAGTCACGAGTCACTGGAGGAGTCACGAGTCACTGGAGGAGTCACTAGAGGAGTCACTGGAGGAGTCACGAGTCACTAGAGGAGTCACGAGTCACTGGAGGAGTCACTGGAGGAGTCACGAGTCACTGGTGGAGTCACGAGTCACTGGTGGAGTCACGAGTCACTGGTGGAGTCACGAGTGGAGTCACGAGTCACTGGAGGAGTCACTAGAGGAGTCACTGGAGGAGTCACGAGTCACTAGAGGAGTCACGAGTCACTGGAGGAGTCACGAGTCACTGGAGGAGTCACTAGAGGAGTCACTGGAGGAGTCACTAGAGGAGTCACGAGTCACTGGTGGAGTCACGAGTCAATGGTGGAGTCACGAGTCAATGGTGGAGTCACGAGTCACTGGAGGAGTCACGAGTCACTGGAGGAGTCACGAGTCACTGGAGGAGTCACAAGTGGAGTCACGAGTCACTGGAGGAGTCACTGGAGGAGTCACGAGTCACTAGAGGAGTCACGAGTCACTGGTGGAGTCACGAGTCAATGGTGGAGTCACGAGTCAATGGTGGAGTCACGAGTCACTGGAGGAGTCACTAGAGGAGTCACGAGTCACTGGAGGAGTCACGCTCTGTTCCTGCAGAGCTTTTCTTTGTACTCATAAGGAACCTACCGGACGTATTGGGCCAGAGCGGGCACCTTGGAGCTCCTGGTTTTAATCATCTGGAGGGAGAGAAGACGTCGAGGTCATTTTAACCCTTTACGTGATCCTCTTTTTGTGCTTTTCTCACATCAAACGTCTGTAAAACACTTACTAGCCACAAAGAGGTTTATTTAATTCATCCACGTTACAGGATTATGAATATTTAATGTGAGGAGAGTCCACGCTTTGGCTACATTTCATTTGTCCATTTATGTCTTAATGCAAGAAACTCAAAAAGCTTCTTTCTTTTCTTATTAATTCTTAATTAAAACATACAGAAAAGAGCAACATTTCTACAGAAGTGGTCCATAATAAATAACGGTATTGATGAGACCAGGAGCACTAGGACCATGAAGCAGCCTGACAACACTCACCAGCAGCACTTCATTGTCCTCCTCGATCTTCCCCTGCCACTCATAGCTGAGGGACAGAAAGGACTCTAATAAACCCCCTGAGTCATATTTATAAGTAATGTATACTATGTATTTTAATGTGTGTTTTAATGTATAATATATCATTTAATGTTTAATATTGTATTTTAATGTTTTAATGTATAATATTGTATTTTAATGTAAAATATGTATTTTAATGTAAAATATTGTATTTCAATATATAATATGTATTTTAATGTATAATATGTATAATATTGTATTTTAATGTATAATATTGTATTTCAATGTATAATATATAAATTAATGTTTAATATTGTATTTTAATGTATAATATTGTATTTTAATGAATAATATTTTATTTTAATGTATAATATTGTATTTCAATGTATTTTAATGTATAATATATAATTTAATGTATAATATTGTATTTCAATGTATTTTAATGTATAATATATAATTGAATGTATAATATTGTATTTCAATGTATTTTAATGTATAATTTAATGTATAATATTGTATTTTAATGTATAGTATAATATTGTATTTTAATGTATAATATTGTGTTTTAATGTATAGTATAATATTGTGTTTTAATGTATAATATTGTTTTAATGTATAATATTGTTTTAATGTATAATATTGTATTTTAATGTATAGTATAATATTGTGTTTTAATGTATAAAAGTGTATTTTAATGTATAATATTGTATTTTAATGTATAGTATAATATTGTGTTTTAATGTATAATATTGTGTTTCCTGCACAAACAATATGTAGAAAAACTCACACGGACGTGATCGCGGGCACGATGTTGACGCAGGCGGCGAGCTTCCTCTCCACGATCGCCCTGAGGGACGGAAGACGACCACGAGGTGAACAATCTGACATTAATATGCAATATAATATATATATGGGGGGGGGTTATGTAGTCACCTGGCCAACTCTTTGGCCACGCCGTCGTTGGGACAGGTGACGAAGGCGGCGCAGTGAGTCCCCGACGCGTACGTCTCGGACGCCATGGACAACGTGGACAGCGTGGACAACGTGGACAGCGTGGACAACGTGGACAACGTGGACAACGTGGACAGCGTGGACAGCGTGGACAACGTGGACAACGTGGACAACGTGGACAACGCCCTCGAGCCAACAGCCCTCAGCAGTGGGAGCATAAACACAGCCAGGAGCGCCGTCTGGGGCGAGGACAGAGGGATGGGAACAAATATACAGTGTGTGTGTGTGTGTGTATATATATATATATATATATATATATATATATATATATACACACACACACATACACACACACACACACACACACACACACAAAAGCAACACTCACCACGATCAGGGCTTTCACGGGTCCACCTCGCAGAACCTCTGCACCGGGTGGGCCAATGGTCATTCCCTGGGGGGGGGGGAGGGGGGGGGGGGTCACAGTGGTGGATAAATACTCAGATACTTTAAAGGCAGTAAAAGTCTCAAGAACATCGTCCAAAAAGAAACCGCACAAAGACAAGTTAAGTTAAAAGTACTTCTGTCCATCTTGATGGTGGGAACTAATATACACACACTTTTTTATAATAAGTGTTCGTACAAATGCAAAAAAGTACAATATTTACCTCTGAAAAGCAGTATAAAGAAGAACTACTCACGTGAAGTACAAGTACATTACAAACTGCACTGGAATGCAGTACTTGTACTTCAGTTATTGCTGCCAACGGATTTTCCACCTAAACTTCATCACTGTAGTATCACAGGAGTGACGTCTGCATGACGTCACCCTCCCTTCTTCTTCTTCTCTCATTTAACTCGTGTCGTAACAGATAATCGAACTGTAGAAAACACCGGAAGCCGTTTAGCCAGCTAGCTGCCCGTGTAGCAGCATGCTAATGAGCGCGAGCTAGTAGCGTGGTGTTGTTGTTATGAAAAGTAGTTTTTCTGAGCGCAGCCGGACGGACCGGCGGGTCGCAAAGGTCCCGGAAGAAGCGGCGCAGACCAGCGCCACGCTTCAGAGTTTCAGAGAGTTACCTTCTGACGGCTAGCTGCTGCTGCTGGGCGAGCGACTCCCTGGGCCGTAAAGCGAGACGGCTGTGTGTTTGGGAAACTGTCGTAAAGTCAGCCTCCTTCTCCTTATTCTTCTTTTTGGGGTTTTATGGCGGATGGCATCCAACAAAAGGTGCATTACTGCCACCTACTGTACCGGGGGATGGACCAGAGCTCTCTATCCCTCCAAAATTAAAATTAAATTAAATTAATGAAAACCAAACAAAAAAAAACCCAAACAAACAACAATGATGATACCAGAATGCCCAAATGACTAAGTTGGAACAGTGTTTCGTACATTTCATTGACTAAATCCTGCCTGCTATTTGATGTAAATGACTGTAATGATAATAATACTGAACTGGAATCTGAACACATGATGACTTTCCTGACCTGAACCTCCTCCACCCACTGCAGTGCTGTTAGCATGGCCAATGCCTCAACACCGACAGATGGTCTGATGTTCTTCGTCTGACCTCGTACTGAAAGGATGGAATGGTGACATCCAGTTCTACCTGTATTAGGACCTTTAGATCCATCTGTGTACACTGGTGTAAATGATTGATATGTTGTATGCAGCCTATCCTCCACCCCTCCTGCAATATTACCAATATTAAGTCCTTGGATTTTGTTCAAAATAAGAAAATAATTATAAACTGATACTGAGGGAAATAACCACGGTGGTGTTGCCGATAGCGGTACTGGAGAAGTGAAGGTGATTTGAGTCAATGCCATATCCCTTGCCCGTTGTCCACTGCTCCACGCCAAACAGTCCTGTTTGGCCCTTTCACTTTCCCCACATGGCAGGAGTACCTTTGTGGTCGGATGCTTGTCTCCAGGATGTCCTTGCAGATTGACCCAATAGCTCAACTTGAATTGCTTACGCCTCAACTGCAGCGGCATCTCGCCCGCCTCCACCTGAAGAGCAGACACAGGACTTGTTCTTAAAGCCCCACAACAGAGTCTCAGAGCTTGAGATTGCACCACTTCCAGCTTTCTAAGCATCGTTTTTTCCGCTGATCCAAATGCCACGCAGCCGTAGTCGAACACTGATCTCATCAAAGCAACATAAATATGTGTTATTGCCGACCTGCTGGCTCCCCATCCTGACCCTGTAAGACACCTCATCACATTTAAAATATTATACATTTCATAACTATCCTCTGAATAAGCTTCTTCCATGTCAACTTATCATTGAACCACACACCTAGAAACCTAAACACTTTGTTCATTTGTCCATACATCTTTATATGAGTTTCCACTCCTCTCTTTCTAGTAAACCAGATTGTTTTAGTTTTCCCCACCGAAAACTTGAATCCCCATGCATAAGACCATCTTTCTACTTCATTCACAGCCTCTTGTAACTTACCTTTAATATGGTCTGTGTTCTTCCCCCTCTTCCACAATGCTCCATCATCAGCAAAGAGAGATCGACCAATATCCCCCTGAACTTGGAGGAACACATCATTTATCATGATTGAGAACAGTAGTGGACTAATTACACTACCCTGAGGGGTACCATTCTCCACCGGGTATCTTCTTGATATTGCTTTCCCAACTCTGACTTGTATAACTCAGTCAAGTAAAAAGTCTTTAATCCAATTGTATACTCTGCCCCCTATTCCCATTATATTTAATTTAATCAACAACCCCTTCTTCCAAACCATATCATATGCCTTCTCCACATCAAAAACACACTGACTCCTTATGTACCGGGGCTGTTTTTACTTCCGTCTCTAAACAAATACTTGGATCCATAGTTCCTCTTCCTCTCCGAAATCCACTTTGATGAGGTGTTATCAATCCGCTGGTCTCCATATAAAAAGTTAATCTGTCTGCTATCACTCTCTCCATAATTGTACCTACATGAGATGTTAGGGCTATAGGCCTATAATTTGTTGGGTTTGATGGGTCTTTGCCTGGTTTCCTAATTGGGATAATCACAGCCTCTTTCCATGCACTAGTCAGGCTCCCCACTTCCCAAACTTTATTATAAAAACCTAACAGTTTCGTCATTGCCAACCTACCTACATGTTTCAGCATTATATAACATATTTCATCCTTCCCTGGTGACGTCAATCCGGCTCTTTCGATCGCTCTTTTAACCTCTTCCAAGGTAAATGGGGTATCCATTGTACTGTTAGTATCATCTCTTCTTTCCAGAATACCAGGATGAGCTGACCGTGTCCTTTCCCTTCCTTTCTTACCTTCTGCTGTCAGGTTGGCCGAGCTGTGGATTTCTATTAACGCTTTGGCCATCATCTCCGCTCTCTCCCCATCTGTCGCTGCTGTATCCTCCTCTTTCTTCAATACTGGATACTATACCCTTCTAATCCCTCTCATGCTTCTAATCATCCCCCAAATTTCTCCCACAGGCGTTGCTCTCCCAATTCTGCTACAGTAACTCCGCCAGCTTTCTCTTTGTGCTCTCCGAATTGTTCTCCAAACAAGCACTTGCTTGTGCTTGTTTGTATTGTATTAAATTCTGGAAGTTATGTGATCTTTTTAATAGCTTAAGAGCTTTGTTTCTTTCTTTCACTACTTTCCCACACTCATCTGTCCACCAGGGGACCGCCTTTCTTTCCCTCCTTCCTTTACTTTTGGTTATTGTTCCAGTATTGTAGATGTCATTCGAACCTCAATCCCATCAATATCTTTATTTAAGTCTATTTTATCCACTTCTTGCTCGCATATATATTAAAAAAGTTCCCATTTTGCCCTACTAAACACCCACTTACCCACCTTCTCTCCATGTTCCTTACTGCTTTGTATTGCTATTTTACAATTTATTGGAAAATGATCACTGGCCACTGACGTTTCCTCTTCTACCTCCCACTCACATATCCCTGCTAACCTCCTAGATACAATAGTTAGGTCTAGTACCGACATGTTCCCCGAGTGCACATCTAACCTAGTCCCTCTGCCATCATTTAAGCAAACCAAATGATTTCCTTCTAGTAACTCTTCTATTACCTCCCCGTTTACATCTGTTCTTATTCCACCCCATAATGTACTATGTGCATTGAAATCCCCACATACCCCCACCTTGCTGCCACCTATACAGCCTATTCACCTCTAATTTTTTACAGGGATTATAAAAATGTATAACTATGATCTCTCCTTCCCTTGTCCAGATCTCCACAGTTACATATTCAGTCCCTATCTCTACTTCTCTAAATGTGATGTCTTCACTAATAAATGTGGCACATCCTCCTCCTTGACCAGCCTCCCTATCACACACATATCCAGCTAGTCTGAAGTCCTTTGGATTTAACCATGTTTCCTGTATGCATGTGACCTCTGGTTTACTAGAAAGATTTCCAACATACTTTTTGAATTCTTGTCCATTAGCCAACAAACTCCGAGCATTCCATTGTAGTAAATAAAGCATTGCGTATTAACCTACCCGCCCCCTGTCTGCTCTTGACTTGCTTGCATACTAAGATGTGTTTACTTTAATTTTATTTCTCTTGTTTCCATCATTCGTCTCGAGCAAGAAAATGTGAAACCTCTTTGTGTTATTTACTTTATCCAAAAGTTTACATTAAGAAAAAAGAAGTAAAATAAATAAATAAATAAATAAATTTGTGAATCTGAGCAATAAACCACACAGACAACATTAATCATGTAGTCTGTAGGCTGTAAAATGTATTGATCGATCAGTCAGACCAACACCAAGTCACGTAACCATAGCAACCAGCTGACGTTTTATTTAACTCATTTAACTCATTTAATTGTCGAGGAAAGAATCGACACCATCAAATAAGACCACTCACACATGCAATTGATTGCAATACAGGTGTCTCCTCTGTGACCTCTGAGAACATGCTCTGTTCAGCGGGAGGCTGTTGGTTCAGTTCCCGACACGCAGCCGAACCACTGCTCTTCATTCTGCTGTCAGACTCAGGATACGTGTGTGTGGTGGCATGGGGTGTGGTTAGGCTCAGCTGCAGGGGGGGAGTGGCTCAGGGAACAGGTGCCGGGAAGAGGCTTAATTAGCCTCAGCTGCTTTGGATCAGGGGTAATGTGTCTTGCCCCTATATCAGGTGTGTTGGATCAGGGGTAATGGGTATTGCCCCTATATCAGGTGTGTTGGATCAGGGGTAATGTGTCTTGCCCCTATATCAGGTGTGTTGGATCAGGGGTAAAGTGTCTTGCCCCTATATCAGGTGTGTTGGATCAGGGGTAAAGTGTCTTGCCCCTATATCAGGTGTGTTGGATCAGGGGTAAAGTGTCTTGCCCCTATATCAGGTGTGTTGGATCAGGGGTAAAGTGTCTTGCCCCTATATCAGGTGTGTTGGATCAGGGGTAAAGTGTCTTGCCCCTATATCAGGTGTGTTGGATCAGGGGTAAAGTGTCTTGCCCCTATATCAGGTGTGTTGGATCAGGGGTAAAGTGTCTTGCCCCTATATCAGGTGTGTTGGATCAGGGGTAAAGTGTCTTGCCCTATATCAGGTGTGTTGGATCAGGGGTAAAGTGTCTTGCCCCTATATCAGGTGTGTTGGATCAGGGGTAAAGTGTCTTGCCCCTATATCAGGTGTGTTGGATCAGGGGTAAAGTGTCTTGCCCCTATATCAGGTGTGTTGGATCAGGGGTAAAGTGTCTTGCCCCTATATCAGGTGTGTTGGATCAGGGGTAAAGTGTCTTGCCCCTATATCAGGTGTGTTGGATCAGGGGTAAAGTGTCTTGCCCTATATCAGGTGTGTTGCGGAGGAAGCATGGGGACCGGCAGAGCAGGATCAAAATAAAGAACATTGCCAAACGTCACACAACGTGTCCTCATTCCTTGCTGCTGGGGGGTGGAAACCAGGGGGTTGTGACAGGACGTGTGACCACGTGCTATCTGATGCAAGTGACACACACACACACACACACACACACACACACACACACACACACACACACACACACACACACACACACACACACACACACACACACACACACACACACACACAGACTCTGTTTTTAAACACGCAGTGGCAGTAGATAACCATAAGATGGCAGCTTTTGTACAGAAGACAAGACAAGAATGTGCTTTAAGATCAGCTCTGGTAGCTACAACACACACACAGACGCACACACATACACAATAAATCTGTTTATGTCAACAGGGTTTGTGTGCACACCAATGATGCGCATGTATGTGTGTGTAGGTGTGTGTGTGTGGGTGTAGGTGTGTATGTGTAGGTGTGTATGTGTGAGTGTGTGTGTGTGTGTGTCTGTGAGTGTGTGTGTGTGCGCACAAGACAGAAAGCCACTCTGTTTGATAACATTCACCACCTCGCTCACACTCTCCTCTCTTCACCCTCATCCTTGATTAAAGAACGAGACAAGCATGTCACACATACTAATATGCACACGCACACACACACACACACTTAGAGGATGTGACTCGTGCACTCAGGACAAGAGAGATTGAGCTGTAGCTGAATGCACAGACACACACACAGATGCAGAGAGACGTATTAGTGCAAGAGCAATGAGAAGCGATGGGGGGGGGGGGGCTTGTTCCCATGGAAACTGTGCAGTCAGCACATCTGGGCGTGCTATGCGTTGTCCTCTCTCGTCGGCATCCTCTCCCCACACAGCTGGACGTGGCAGCGTGAACGCAACTGTTGCCCTGACCCCGTTGCCTCCAAACTCAAAAAAACACAGAACAGACGTCCACACAAGTTGCTGCTGGCATTGTGCAACTGCATTGCCCTCTCTGTCTCATCACCAGCTGTTACCCTCCTTTTCTCTCTCTCCGTCTTCTTCCTTCTCTCCCTCCGTCTCTCTCCCCCTCTCCCTCTAAGCATGAGGAGAATCAATACGTTTTCAATTTGCAGCATAGCCTTCCTCCTCTGCATCCTAATCAGGCTGCACTGGCCCTTTAAGAGAGAGAGAGAGAAGGCACACCTCAACCAGAGGACATTTCTCCTGATCAGCAGAATGATGTCACTTCCGGTTCATTCCACGAACTCTTGTGACTCGTTTCAATCTCTTGTTTCTTTCATCCGTCTTTGTGGGTAAAAAACAGAAGAAACAAGCAAAACGCGTGACTTCTAATTTAGTCCATTCAAAGAAACTCCAGGACCCGGGTCCAGGTTACTGGTTTGACTCTGTAATGGGGGAGAGTCTTCATACCCCCGAAGGGTGGAGGTCAGAGGTCGACGTCCGCCACAGACGAGTGGTCCTGGAGCTCAGAGGGAATACAGTGTTTGGCTCAAGGACACTTCGGCAGGGCTGTTAAATGCAGGCTTGAACCCGTGTTTCAGTTGGACTTTACGGAGCGATCACGTAAACTATTACGACTATTTGAAAGAATGGACTTTTATTATCAGTGGAAGGTGAAGAGGTCACAGTGACATCGACTGCAATGAGCACGACCCAAGATACCTTATATAGTGGAGAAAACATGATGAAGTGCCCTTTTACAGTGGAGAAAACATGAAGTGACCTTGTATTAGAGAAAACATGATGAAGTGACCTTTTACAGTGGAGAAAACATGAAGTGACCTTGTATTAGAGAAAACTAGATGAAGTGACCTTTTATAGTGAAGAAAACATGATGAAGTGACCTTTTATTAGAGAAAACATGAGGAAGTGACTTTTTATTAGAGAAAACATGATAAAGTGACCTTTGATAGTGGAGAAAACATGACGTAGTGACATTTCATAGTGGAGAAAACATGAGGTAGTGACATTTCATAGTGGAGAAAACCTGATAAAGTGCCCTTTTATAGTGGAGAAAACATGATGTAGTGGAGAAAACATGATAAAGTGCCCTCAATAGAGGAAATATGATAAAGTGCCTTCTTAAGGGAGAAAACATGATGAAGTGCCCTTTTACAGTGGAGAAAACATGAAGTGCCCTTGTATTAGAGAAAACATGATGAAGTGACCTTTTATAGTGGAGAAAACATGATGAAGTGACCTTTTATAGTGGAGAAAACATAATGAAGTGCCCTTTTATTAGAGAAAACATGATGAAGTGCCCTTTTATAGTGGAGAAAACATGATGTAGTGGAGAAAACATGATAAAGTGCCCTCAATAGAGGAAATATGATAAAGTGCCTTCTTAAGGGAGAAAACATGATGAAGTGCCCTTTTACAGTGGAGAAAACATGAAGTGCCCTTTTACAGTGGAGAAAACATGAAGTTACCTTTTATAGTGGAGAAAACATGATAAAGTGACCTTTTATAGTGGAGAAAACATGATAAAGTACTCTCACTAGAGGAAATATGATAAAGTGCCTTCTTAAGGGAGAAAACATGAGAAAGTGCCCTCTTAAAAGCCCTTCAAGTGGAGAAAACAGAACTCAATACACTTCGGAGGACCATTCCAGTGGAGAAAGAGAGAGGCTGCTCATGATGATGATCCCTCCCCCTAAGGATTCATTGTCAGAGGACTTCCTTCCTAAAGGAGCAGCTCCTGGAGCCCGTGAGCAGACTTCCTACTGAAGCTCCCGGGGGCCTCGTTCACCCGGGGGGGGAGAGAGAGGTTCCCCTCTGTCACAGCGGGGTCTGGGAGACCGGACCTCGGAGGACTGAGGAGACCGGACCTCGGAGGACTGAGGAGACCGGACCTCAGAGGACTGAGGAGACCGGACCTCGGAGGACTGAGGAGACCGGACCTCGGAGGACTGAGGAGACCGGACCTCGGAGGACTGAGGAGACGGGACCTCGGAGGACTGAGGAGACCGGACCTCGGAGGACTGAGGAGACCGGACCTCGGAGGACTGAGGAGACGGGACCTCGGAGGACTGAGGAGACCGGACCTCGGAGGACTGAGGAGACGGGACCTCGGAGGACTGAGGAGACCGGACCTCGGAGGACTGAGGAGACCGGACCTCGGAGGACTGAGGAGACGGGACCTCGGAGGACTGAGGAGACGGGACCTCGGAGGACTGAGGAGACCGGACCTCGGAGGACTGAGGAGACCGGACCTCGGAGGACTGAGGAGACCGGACCTCGGAGGACTGAGGAGACCGGACCTCGGAGGACTGAGGAGACCGGACCTCGGAGGACTGAGGAGACCGGACCTCGGAGGACTGAGGAGACGGGACCTCGGAGGACTGAGGAGACCGGACCTCGGAGGACTGAGGAGACGGGACCTCGGAGGACTGAGGAGACGGGACCTCGGAGGACTGAGGAGACCGGACGGAGGAGGACTGAGGAGACGGGACCTCGGAGGACTGAGGAGACCGGACCTCGGAGGACTGAGGAGACGGGACCTCGGAGGACTGAGGAGACCGGACCTCGGAGGACTGAGGAGACCGGACCTCGGAGGACTGAGGAGACCGGACCTCGGAGGACTGAGGAGACCGGACCTCGGAGGACTGAGGAGACCGGACCTCGGAGGACTGAGGAGACGGGACCTCGGAGGACTGAGGAGACCGGACCTCGGAGGACTGAGGAGACGGGACCTCGGAGGACTGAGGAGACCGGACCTCGGAGGACTGAGGAGACGGGACCTCGGAGGACTGAGGAGACCGGACCTCGGAGGACTGAGGAGACGGGACCTCGGAGGACTGAGGAGACCGGACCTCGGAGGACTGAGGAGACCGGACCTCGGAGGACTGAGGAGACGGGACCTCGGAGGACTGAGGAGACCGGACCTCGGAGGACTGAGGAGACGGGACCTCGGAGGACTGAGGAGACCGGACCTCGGAGGACTGAGGAGACCGGACCTCGGAGGACTGAGGAGACGGGACCTCGGAGGACTGAGGAGACGGGACCTCGGAGGACTGAGGAGACCGGACCTCGGAGGACTGAGGAGACCGGACCTCGGAGGACTGAGGAGACCGGACCTCGGAGGACTGAGGAGACCGGACCTCGGAGGACTGAGGAGACCGGACCTCGGAGGACTGAGGAGACCGGACCTCGGAGGACTGAGGAGACGGGACCTCGGAGGACTGAGGAGACCGGACCTCGGAGGACTGAGGAGACGGGACCTCGGAGGACTGAGGAGACGGGACCTCGGAGGACTGAGGAGACCGGACTGAGGAGGACTGAGGAGACGGGACCTCGGAGGACTGAGGAGACCGGACCTCGGAGGACTGAGGAGACGGGACCTCGGAGGACTGAGGAGACCGGACCTCGGAGGACTGAGGAGACCGGACCTCGGAGGACTGAGGAGACCGGACCTCGGAGGACTGAGGAGACCGGACCTCGGAGGACTGAGGAGACCGGACCTCGGAGGACTGAGGAGACGGGACCTCGGAGGACTGAGGAGACCGGACCTCGGAGGACTGAGGAGACGGGACCTCGGAGGACTGAGGAGACCGGACCTCGGAGGACTGAGGAGACGGGACCTCGGAGGACTGAGGAGACCGGACTGAGGAGGACTGAGGAGACCGGACTGAGGAGGACTGAGGAGACCGGACTGAGGAGGACTGAGGAGACCGGACCTCGGAGGACTGAGGAGACCGGACCTCGGAGGACTGAGGAGACCGGACCTCGGAGGACTGAGGAGACGGGACCTCGGAGGACTGAGGAGACCGGACCTCGGAGGACTGAGGAGACCGGACCTCGGAGGACTGAGGATCCACAGCAATTAGCCCGTCACTCGTCCTCCTCGCTCCTGCTTCCGAGGCTCAGAGAGCACATGCAGGTTCACGCGTTGACCTTACATTTAAATTCATGCACACGTTTGGGAACATGAATAAACAACTAGCACACTTTTTATGTTGTGCTTTTGAGGATTCAGAAGGTTTCTGCAGCGACTTGTGTTGATGTTTTATTTATCTCATGCAAATGAATCATGAAAGGAGGTCAGGAGGCCAACGCTGAAGATACCTGGTAGTGTGTGTGTGTGTGTGTGTGTCTGTGTGTGTGTCTGTGTGTGTCTGTGTGTGTGTGTCTGTGTGCATTTGTGTGTGTCTGTGTGTATGTGTGTGTGTGTGTTTGTGTGTGTGTCTGTGTGCATGTGTGTGTCTGTGTGTATGAGTGTGTGTCTGTGTGCATGTGTGTGTGTGTCTGTGTGTGTGTGTGTGTGTGCATGTGTCTGTGTTTGTATGTGTGTGTGTGTGTCTGTGTGAGTATGTGTGTGTGTCTGTATGTGTGTGTATCTGTGTGTGTGTGTGTGTATGTGTGTGTGTCTGTGTGTGTGTGTGTGTGTGTGTGTATGTGTGTGTGTCTGTGTGTGTGTGTATGTGTGTGTGTCTGTGTGTGTGTGTGTGTATCTGTGTGTGTGTGTGTGTGTGTATGTGTGTGTGTCTGTGTGTGTGTGTGTGTGTGTGTATGTGTGTGTGTCTGTGTGTGTGTGTATGTGTGTGTGTCTGTGTGTGTGTGTGTGATTCGGGGGAAAAGAGGCTTTAACAGCTCCTGCTCTTTAATAAACTGATACATTTTGAATAAATGATCAAAGCTGTAGCTCTTTATGCTCTTTAACAAAGAGAGTATCCCTCACTCTCTCATGTTCACCCCTCTGGTAACGGCCTCACTCTATCATGTTCACCCCTCTGATAACGGCCTCACTCTCTCATGTTCACCCCTCTGGTAACGGCCTCACTCTCTCATGTTCACCCCTCTGGTAACGGCCTCACTCTCTCATGTTCACCCCTCTGGTAACGGCCTCACTCCATCATGTTCACTCCTCCGTTAACAGCCTCACTCTCTCATGTTCACCCCTCTGGTAACGGCCTCACTCTCTCATGTTCACCCCTCTGGTAACGGCCTCACTCTCTCATGTTCACCCCTCTGGTAACGGCCTCACTCTCTCATGTTCACCCCTCTGATAACGGCCTCACTCTCTCATGTTCACCCCTCTGGTAACGGCCTCACTCTATCATGTTCACCCCTCTGGTAACGGCCTCACTCTCTCATGTTCACCCCTCTGGTAACGGCCTCACTCTCTCATGTTCACCCCTCTGGTAACGGCCTCACTCTCTCATGTTCACCCCTCTGGTAACGGCCTCACTCTCTCATGTTCACCCCTCTGGTAACGGCCTCACTCCATCATGTTCACTCCTCCGTTAACAGCCTCACTCTCTCATGTTCACCCCTCTGGTAACGGCCTCACTCTCTCATGTTCACCCCTCCCTACGGCCTCACTCTCTCATGTTCACCCCTCTGGTAACGGCCTCACTCTTTCATGTTCACCCCTCCCTACCGCCTCACTCTCTCATGTTCACCCCTCCCTACCGCCTCACTCTCTCATGTTCATCCCTCTGGTAACGGCCTCACTCTCTCATGTTCACCCCTCCCTACCGCCTCACTCTCTCATATTCACACACACACACACATGCAGAGCAACCTTCATGTGGAGACACATTGTGTTCAGCTTTGCCAAACATCAAGAACACTGAGATATGTGAGCGGGCCGCTAACAGCTAGCGGCTAGCACCTAGCGGTTAGCACCTAGCGGTTAGCGCCTAGCGGTTAGCGCCTAGCGGTGCTAACAGTAGAACCACGGTAACAGCGCTGACGGAGGGCTATATGCTCTGAGTTTGGTTGCCGTGTACTGTAACTAGGCACAGCCCACTCGTCCTTCAACCCCTCACTACGGTGATGTGGTCTACAGGTCCGCTTGGGCCCCGGTTCCCCTTCCAGCACTCAGTAACTTTAACCATAAGAACTGTCGTGTGAGGACACGTTGCACAGGAGGAGGAAGAGGAGGAGGAGGAGGAGGAGGAAGGAGGAGGAAGAGGAAGAGGAAGAGGAGGAGGAGGAGGAGGAGGAGGAGGAGGGAGGAGGAGGAGGAAGAGGAAGAGGAAGGAGGAAGAGGAGGAGACTAGAATGCTAAACATGTCCTCTAGACCCCAGAGGAGGAGGAGGAGGGCGGCCAACGTGGCTGACTGTCCTCTCCATCTTCTCCTCCATCGCTCTGCTTTCTATCCCTCTCTCTTCTCACTTTCTCACTTTCTCCTCCCACTCTTTCTGCAGCTTCCTCTCTTTTCTTTTGTCTTTTCGTGTGGAAATGGTTGTTTTGTCTTTATACACTCTTTCAGAATGATTCATATATAAATGTATATATATATATATATAAATAGTCAGTAGTAGTAGAGTCAGTAGTAGCAGTCCTTGGACCTGCAGTCGGAGCTACTCCAGGACCCTCTCCTCTCCTCTCTGGGAGCCGACACCACGGTACTGGAGACCCCGGACGTATTGCTGGACCCGCTGGAGGGAAGGGGGGCACAGGAGAACCAGAACCAGGACTGAGAGGGACAGAATGTTAGACCATGCTTCAGTGACCTAAAGTGACCCTGATGCTCAGAGACACTACCACTTTAGTCCACAGGGGGCACCAGAACCAACACTACCACTTTAGTCCACAGGGGGCACCAGAACCAACACTACCACTTTAGTCCACAGGGGGCACCAGAACCAACACTACCACTTTAGTCCACAGGGGGCACCAGAACCAACACTACCACTTTAGTCCACAGGGGGCACCAGAACCAACACTACCACTTTAGTCCACAGGGGGCACCAGAACCAACACTACCACTTTAGACCACAGGGGGCACCAGAACCAACAGTATCACTTTAGACCACAGGGGGCGCCAGAACCAACACTACCACTTTAGTCCACAGGGGGCACCAAAACCAACACTACCACTTTAGTCCACAGGGGGCACCAAAACCAACACTACCACTTTAGACCACAGGGGGCACCAGAACCAACACTACCACTTTAGACCACAGGGGGCACCAAAACCAACACTACCACTTTAGACCACAGGGGGCACCAGAACCAACACTACCACTTTAGTCCACAGGGGGCACCAAAACCAACACTACCACTTTAGACCACAGGGGGCACCAGAACCAACACTACCACTTTAGACCACAGGGGGCACCAGAACCAACACTACCACTTTAGTCCACAGGGGGCGCCAGAACCAACACTACCACTTTAGACCACAGGGGGCACCAGAACCAACACTACCACTTTAGTCCACAGGGGGCGCCAGAACCAACACTACCACTTTAGTCCACATGGGGCACCAGAACCAACACTACCACTTTAGACCACAGGGGGCACCAGAACCAACACTACCACTTTAGTCCACATGGGGCACCAGAACCAACACTACCACTTTAGTCCACATGGGGCACCAGAACCAACACTACCACTTTAGACCACAGGGGGCACCAGAACCAACACTACCACTTTAGTCCACATGGGGCACCAGAACCAACACAACCACAGGTGCTTTTTGTCATATTTTATTATATGTGGATGTTTCCCGTCTTTATGCTAAGCTACGATCACCATCTCCTGGTTGCAGAGACTGAGAGGATCTTTATTCTTGCAATCATGAAGGTTAATACATATATTACACATATATAAATGCCATAATCTGATACAGGGTTGATTTAGTCCCACGTGCGTAAGATAAAGTACGCAGACAGGGAGAACGCCGCATTGAGTGAGCATGTGTGAGTCTCCTGGATCACTCTTTTGAGGCCAGCTCACTCCACGGCGGGCCGAGCGTATCGCAGGCAGCGTGAGACCACCAGGCCTCATCTGTGAGTTGACCGGCTTGGATACCTGGAAGTTGCATTGTGGGACATGATGTTTTTAAGAGCTTGACTACTAACAATAAATCTGCATTTCTATTAAATTACTGCGCAGCATCTTGAATCAGAAAGTTTTGCGTCCGGTTGATTTTGCGTAACGGACACGGTGAGTTGGGTCTCCTGCCTTTTGGCTCTGAATCAGAGCGCTCGTCATGTGACTCAGAACCGACACCTGAGTAAAATCACTCTGTTTGTTTGACACTTTGAACCTCTTTCTATTTTAGACTGCTAACACTTTCAGAAATGTGGAAAAAACTTTTGCATTTGGGATCCATCCATCCATCCATTATCACCTCTTATCCGGGGTCGGGTCGCGGTGGCAGCAGGTTCAGCAGGCCGACCCAGGCTTCCCTCTCACCCGCAACACTTTCCAGCTCATTCTGGGGGATCCCGAGGCGTTCCAAGGCCAGCCGGGAGATATAATCCCTCCAGCGTGTCCTCGGTCTTCCCCGGGGCCTCCTACCAGTTGGACGTGCCCGGAAAACCTCTAATGGGAGGCGTCCAGGAGGCATCCTGACTAGATGAACCACCTCAGCTGACTCCTTTGGACACGAAGGAGCAGCGACTCGACTCCAAGCTCCCCCCTGATGTCCGAGCTCCTTACCCTATCTCTAAGGCTGAGCCCGGCCACCCTACGGAGGAAGCTCATTTCGGCCGCTTGCATCCGAGATCTCGTTCTTTCGGTCAGGACCCAGAGTTTGTGACCATAGGTGAGGGTTGGAACGTAGACCGACCAGTAAATGGAGAGCTTTGCCTTTTGGCTCAGCTCCCTCTTCACCAGAATGGACCGGTACAGCGCTTGTTTAGCTGCTGCAGGCGCACCGATCCGCCTGTCGATCTCCCGCTCCACCTTACCCTCACTCGTGAACAAGACCCCGAGATACTTGAACTCCTTCGCTTGGGGTAGGCAGTTTGCCCCCACCTGGAGGGAGCAATCCGCCGGTTTCCGGCAGAGCACCATGGCCTCAGATTTGGAGGTGCTAACTCTCATCCCTGCCGCTTCGCACTCGGCTGCAAAACGCCCCAGTGAATGCTGGAGGTCACGGTCCGAAGAGGCAAACAGGACCACATCATCCGCGAACAGCAGAGAGGCGATCCCGAGACTCCCGAACCGGATCTTCTCCGCCCCCTGGCTGCGCCTAGATATCCTGTCCATGAAGGTCACGAACAGGACCGGTGATAAAGGGCAGCCCTGGCGGAAAAGGGCAGCCCACCGGGAACGTGTCTGACTTACTACCGAGGAGACGAACACAGCTCCTACTGCAGGCGTACAGAGACCGGATGGCCCGTGCCAACGGGTCCGGCACCCCATACTCCCGCAGCACCCCCCACAAAAACCCCCGAAGGACCCGGTCGAAAGCCTTCTCCAGGTCTACAAAGCACATGTAAACTGGTTGGGCAAACTCCCAGGACCCCTCCAGTAATCTTGCGAGGGTAAAGAGCTGGTCCACTGTTCCACGACCGGGACGGAATCCGCACTGTTCGTCTTGAATCTGAGGTTCGACAAGCGGTCGGAGCCTCCTCTCCAGCACCCTGGCATGAGCTTTTCCCAGGAGGCTGAGCAGTGTGATACCACGATAGTTCGAGCACACTCTCCGGTCCCCCTTCTTGAAGATGGGCACCACCACCCCGGTCTGCCAGTCCATGGGCACTGTTCCCGACCCCCATGCGACACTGAAAAGGCGTGTCAACCAAGACAGCCCAACAATGTCCAGCGCTTTCAGCATCTCAGGGCGGATCTCATCCACCCCTGGCGCCTTGCCACCAAGGAGCTTTTTGACTACCTTAGCGACCTCTGCCAGGGATATGGGTGAATCCACCCCAAAGTCTTCCGGCGCTGCCCCCTCTCCGGGGGACATGTTGGCCGGGTTTAGGAGTTCCTCAAAGTGCTCTTTCCACCACCCGACGATGTCCCCAGTCCGGGTCAGCAGTTCCCCCCCCCTGCTGAGAACAGCCTGGGGTAGACCCTGCTTTCCCTTCCTGAGCCGTCGGATGGTTTGCCAGAACGTCCTTGAGGCCAACCGAAAATCCTTCTCCATGGCCTCCCCGAACTCCTCCCAATTCCTGAGTTTTAGCCTCCGCGACCATCGTCGCTGCAACCCTTCTGGCCCGCCGGTACCCGTCAGCTGCTTCAGGAGACCCCTGGGCCAGGCAGGCCCGAAAGGCCTTCTTCTTCAGTTTGACGGCTTCCCTCACCCCCGGTGTCCACCACCGGGTTCTCGGGTTGCCGCCACGACAGGCACCGATGACCTTCCGGCCACAGCCCCGAGCAGCCGCGTCCACAATAGAAGCTTTGAACAAGTTCCACTCGGATTCCATGTCCCCAGCCTCCCTCGGGATTTGTGAGAAGTTCTTCCGGAGGTGGGAGTTGAAGACCTCCCGGACAGGATCCTCAGCCAGACGTTCCCAGTTCACCCTCACTACACGTTTGGGCTTGCCAGGGCTCTCTAGCCGAGTCCCCCGCCATCTGATCCAACTCACCACCAGGTGGTGATCAGTTGACAGCTCTGCTCCTCTCTTCACCCGAGTGTCCAAGACATACGGCCGCAGATCAGATGATACGATTACAAAGTCGATCATTGATCTCCGGCCTAAGGTGTTCTGGTACCAGGTACACTTATGAGCCACCTTATGTTCGAACATGGTGTTCGTTATGGACAAACTGTGGCTAGCACAGAAGTCCAACAACAAAACACCATTCGGGTTCAGATCGGGCAAGCCGTTCCTCCCAATCACGCCCCGCCAGGTTTCTCTGTCATTGCCCACGTGAGCGTTGAAGTCTCCCAGGAGAACTATGGAGTCGGCAGGCGGCGCCCTTTCCAGGACCCCTCCCACCGACTCCAAGAAGGCCGGATACTCCGAAATGCTGTTCGGTGCATAAGCACAAACAACAGTCAGAGCCTTACTCACCCTGGGCAACTCCAGAAAAGGACAAAGTCCGACCCTTCTCCAGGAGCTTGGTTCCAGAGCCCATGCTGTGCGTGGAGGTGAGCCCAACTATATCTAGCTGGTACCGCTCCACCTCCTGCACCAGCTCCGGCTCTTTCCCCGCTAGTGAGGTGACGTTCCACGTCCCTAGAGCTAGTCTATGCCGCCAGTGATCGGCCCGCCCAGGTCTCCCGCCTGGCCCGCCGCCCGGTCTACATAGCACCCGACCCCGATAATTCTCCCTGTGGGTGGTGGGTCCACAGGGTGACTGCTGCTCCATGCTGTTTTTTTCGGGCTGAGTCCGACCGGGCCCCATGGGCGAAAGCCCGGCCACCAGATGCTCGCCGACGAGCTCCCCTCCTGGGTCTGGCTCTGGGAGGGTGCCCCGGTTTCCCTTGTCCGGGCAAGGTAGCTTCAGTCCGTGGGCTGCTTATCATCAGGGTTTATTGAACCGCTCTTAGTCTGGGCTCTCCCCCGAGACCTGTTTGCCTTGGGAGACCCTACCAGGGGCTGATGCCCCGGACAACATAGCTCCCAGGATCACTGAGCCACTCAAACTCCTCCACCACGTTAAGGTGCCGATTCATAGGAGGAGCATTTGGGATCCTTTCAAATGAATTAATTTCATTGCATTCTATAATATATAAATATATATATATATATATATATATACATATATACGTATATATATTTGTATATATATATTTATATAAATATATATATAAATATAAATATATAATTATATAAATATATATATGTATATAAATATATACATATATATACATATATATATATAAATATATATATATATATATATATATATATATATACATACATATGAATACAATGTGTATATAATAATATAATACGATGTGTCCCCCCTCCCCACACATTAAAACACACATCAATCGGTTGGAAAATATGAACCAGCTGATGATAACGTGGCGCCTTATTGCTCCTCTGTCTTTGCCTTAGCGATCAGAGGTCGGAGGTCAGCCACAGAGCAGCACCCCTGGGGGCCGGTGCTGGTGCTGCGCTGCAGAGACGTGACCGTCCGTCATTTCTCTCTTAATCATCACGTCGGGAAACAATAAATGTAAAAATACAATCCCCAGATTACCACAGTGTAAACAATCTGCTTCATGAAGTAGTTTCTATTCAACGAGGTCAAAGAGGTCAAACTCTGTTATTGTGTGATGGACCTTCAGGAGTTAATAATTATATATGATGCTATATTTCACCTGTTGTGAATATTATTGTATGTCATCGCCGCACTGTGCCTAAAACATGAATGTATTTCTGGTCTTTCTGTATGTTGAATAATTCATTTAATATTTTGTAATATTGTCCTGATGCATTTCTTCCCATTAAACTCTTTGAGTCGTCTAATTGGTTAAAACAAAAGTTATCAAGAAAAGATGTCGAGAAATTACAGAAGTTGAGGAATGAAATGTTGGGATTTAGCTAATTGATTTTTTGACAAAAAATATTTTTGCAGTGCACTTGTTTTTGCGGAAAGTGCTGCTGCTGCGCACTGATGTCTCTCTCTCTCTCTCTCTCTCTATTTCTCTCTCTCCCCCCCCCTCTCTCTCTCTCTATTTCTCTCTCTCCCCCCCCCTCTCTCTCTCTCTCTCTCTCTCTCTCTCTCTCTCTCTCTCTCTCTCTCTCTCTCTCTCTCTCGCTCTCTCGCTCTCTCGCTCTCTCTATTTCTCTCTCTCTCTGGTTGTGTCGATTTTTTTTCATCCGCTGCTTCTAACCATCATC
>NC_046966.1:25766620-25804120 GCF_009769545.1 Cyclopterus lumpus
AGCAATGAAAGAAATTACAACATCTTTCAAATACATTCGCAGAGAAACAGTTAGCGAAGTAACCTCAGTTTCTGCCATGTGAAGCTGAATAGAAGTCCATGCTTCATGTGTTAAAGCTGCATTCTCTGTCCTGACCACCAGGGGGCGACTCCTCTGGTTGTATAGAAGTCTATGCTTCATGTGTTAAAGCTGCATTCTCTGTCCTGACCACCAGGGGGCGACTCCTCTGGTTGTATAGAAGTCTATGCTTCATGTGTTAAAGCTGCATTCTCTGTCCTGACCACCAGGGGGCGACTCCTCTGGTTGTATAGAAGTCTATCCTTCATGTGTTAAAGCTGCATTCTCTCTACTGACCACCAGGGGGCGACTCCTCTGGTTGTATAGAAGTCAATGCTTCATGTGTTAAAGCTGCATTCTCTCTACTGACCACCAGGGGGCGACTCCTCTGGTTGTATAGAAGTCTATGCTTCATGTGTTAAAGCTGCATTCTCTCTACTGACCACCAGGGGGCGACTCCTCTGGTTGTATAGAAGTCTATGCTTCATGTGTTAAAGCTGCATTCTCTCTCCTGACCACCAGGGGGCGACTCCTCTGGTTGTATAGAAGTCTATGCGTCATGTGTTAAAGCTGCATTCTCTCTCCTGACCACCAGGGGGCGACTCCTCTGGTTGTATAGAAGTCTATGCTTCATGTGTTAAAGCTGCATTCTCTCTCCTGACCACCAGGGGGTGACTCCTCTGGTTGTATAGAAGTCTATGCTTCATGTGTTAAAGCTGCATTCTCTCTCCTGACCACCAGGGGGTGACTCCTCTGGTTGTATAGAAGTCTATATAAATGACTCTACTTCTCTTGATTTATTCCCTCAGTAAACATTGTAAACATTAGTTTTTGGTCTCAATCTCTAGTTTCAAGTCTTCTTCAATACAGAATGATGTTCATTTAGTAAATTATGGTCTTTTAGACTCAAACAGACCCCTTAACAGACCCTAAAGCCCCGCCCCTAAATCAGGGCATGCTTTAGGGGCGGGGCTACAAAGTGGTACTCATTTATCTGTCCTCATAGTTCTTGGATCTGACATTGAGACACTGAATGAAACAAAGAACATTTTCAGAGGCTACGTTTGCTTTTGCAGCGATCCAACTTTTAAATTAGGGACTCAGTTCTCATTGGTTAATGTCCCCAGGTTATTTTATGGAGATCTCTATTAGTGAAAATCAGGAGGTGTACAGGTGTGTTGAATCAATAGAATATTCAAATTAACAATAAGAATCTGCGTAAACATAAAGCTCCATGATCTGGTGGTAAAATCATAGTTTTATTGTGAGCGTGAGTTTACAGCTGAGCGCCAGATGTGGCTAACTCTTGTTAGCCGTGATTGTGCAACATTAAGGAGGCAGTCACTCCTCGGAGAGTGACAGATGGCTGCATTAGTGAGTTATGTCGGCCTTCTGTGTTTTGACGAGTGATTCTGTGGAAATGTGTGTGTGTGTGTTCTTGTAGTACTACCTTTGTGAGGACCATGTCTTTTTGCATGTCCTCACAAGGACTGTTTGAAGGTGAAGACCGAAAACCTATTTTCTGAATCAGCAATCAGAAAATCTTAATTTTCATAGCTAATAGCCAGAGATTTAACCATTGAGTTAGAGTGACAGAGCTACAAGACCATGAAGAAATTATGGTTTGCTGGGTTGATTTATTTTAAGTGGACAGTAATAGTTGGATGGAAAATGTAACCTGAGAAAGAGTCGTAAATCATACCTGTAGCAATGTATGACCTTTTTCAACAATATCAATTTTCGTATGCATATTTTGCTCTCTCAATAAAGATGCTAGTTGTATCTCGACGCAGTTGTTTTCCCAATTGTGGCTCAATATTATAATTCAATTATATTTGTTCTATATATTGTGCTTTTTTCTTATTATTCTATTCTAGTTCTTTAAATATATTGTGCTTTTTTGTGCATTCTGTATGTTCAAATGCTGCTGTAGCAAAAACAATTCCCTTTGTAGGAATAATAAATCTATCTATATATCTATCTATCTATCTGTTTATCTATCTATGTATCTATATATATACAGTATATATATATATACTGTATATATATATATATATATGAATCTATTGATAAATCCACGCCGCTGTCCGTGGTGCTGAAGTAGCCTCCAGATTCATAAGTGTGCCCTTGGTTCCCTCTTCTGTCCAGTTCATCGGGGCCCTATGAACATAATATATCATCTTAATGATATCGGTGGTTCTCTGGTGCCTGCAGCTTGTCAGTCCACACCGCTTCCTCTCAGCAGGGTGAAACCATCAGAGTAGAGAAGGCAAGTTTTACTTTAATTACCAACTGAGTGCTTTCATGAATTAATGCGTTATATCATCCAGCCTTTGTGATTTCAGTGCTGCAGTCACGGAGCGAAGGCTGGCGTAAAGCCAACAATAATATACCGTTGTTATAGCCTGTTGATCAAAGAGCAGCGGTCAATGAAACAATATGTGATTATCAAGGTTTGAAAGGTTTTATTTTGAAAAACGACCGGATCCATCCGTCTGTGAATCTGAGTCTCTTGACAGATGTCACGTGACACGTTACCCCAAGAATTAACAAGCAAGCAACAATTAGTAAGAAAACTAAGTCTCTGGGGAGCTTTTTTGGAAAAGGGAAAAGGTCCAATGAGGAGACAGAAGGGAAAAGGTCCAATGAGGAGACAGAAGGGAAAAGGTCCAATGAGGAGACAGAAGGGAAAAGGTCCAATGAGGAGACAGAAGGGAAAAAGGTCCAATGAGGAGACAGAAGGGGAAAAGGTCCAATGAGGAGACAGAAGGGAAAAAGGTCCAATGAGGAGACAGGAGGGGAAAAGGTCCAATGAGGAGACAGAAGGGAAAAAGGTCCAATGAGGAGACAGGAGGGGAAAAGGTCCAATGAGGAGACAGAAGGGGAAAAGGTCCAATGAGGAGACAGAAGGGGAAAAGGACCAATGAGGAGACAGAAGGGAAAAGGACCAATGAGGAGACAGAAGGGGAAAAGGTCCAATGAGGAGACAGAAGGGGAAAAGGACCAATGAGGAGACAGAAGGGGTTATTGGGTGAAAACACATGAAGAACGTAGAGCCTCTAAACTTTATTTGTTCATTTTGAGACATGGAAGCTAACGGGTTAAACTTCCGTAATGGTGATGTTGGCGTTTAGCAGTTTTTTGGGGTAAAATAAATTTTGAACATCAGTAAAAAAAAAAAGATAATTAAGTGCAGAACTTCAATTCAATTTCAATTCAGTTTATTTTGTATAGCCCAATATCACAAATTACAAATTTGCCTCAGAGGGCTTTACAATCTGTACACATACGACATCCCTGACCTTTGACCTCACATCGGATCAGGAAAAACTCCCCAAAAATAACATTTGACAGGGAAAAAAGGGAAGAAACCTTCAGGAGAGCAACAGAGGAGGATCCCTCTCCCCAGATGGACAGAAGCAATAGATGTCATGTGTACAGAATGAACAGCATTTACAAAGTTACATAAACACATTACATGAATATGACAATGTATGAATGGAACTCCAATCCATGAAACAGAAGGAGGTAGAGAGGAGGGGGGGCGGGGCATCAGCAGGGCCAAGGTGGGAGGCCGGTTCACCAGCATCAGACACCTCCAGGTCCAATGGATCCTCTGAGACGTGAAGTCACAACGACTCCGGGGAGGAAGCAGAGTTAATAAGGTGCAATGGAGAGATGTAAATTCATCCATAAGGAGAGAGAGAAGAGGAGATAGGTGCTCAGTGTATCCTAAAACATCCCCCAGCAGCCTATAAGCCTATAGCAGCATATCAAGGGGCTGGACCAGGGCAAACCTGATTCAGCCCTAACTATAAGCACTATTAAAGAGGAAAGTCTTAAGTCTATTCTTGAATGAGGTGACTGTGTCTGCCTCCAGGACTGAAAGTGGAAGCTGGTTCCATAAAAGAGGAGCTTGATAACTGAAGGCTCTGGCTCCCATCCTACTTTTTAGGACTCTAGGAACCACAAGTAGCCCCGCATTTAGTGAGCGCAGCTCTCTAGTGGGGCAATATGGTACTACAAGCTCCTTAAGATATGATGGTGCATCACCAATCAAGGCTTTGTAGCTGAGGAGAAGAATTTTAAATGTGATTCTTGATTTTACAGGGAGCCAGTGCAGCGCAGCTAATACAGGAGTCATGTGATCTCTTTTCTTAGTTTTTGTGAGTACACGAGCTGCAGCATTCTGGATCAACTGGAGGGATTTAAGAGACTTATTAGAGCAGCCTGATAATAAGGAGTTGCAGTAATCTAGTCTGGAAGTAACAAACGTGTGAACCAGCTTTTCTGCATCTTTTTGAGACAAGATGTGCCTGATTTTTGAAATGTTACGTAGATGAAAAAATGCAGTCCTTGAGATTTGCTTCACGTGGAGTTAAAGGACAAGTCTCGGTCAAAGATAACTAGAGATTCTTTACAGTGGTGATGGATGCCAGGGCAATGCCATCTACAGAAACCACATCACCAGATAATTGATCTCTGAGGTGTTCAGGGCCCAGTAAAATAATTGAGTATCGTCTGCATAGCAATGAAAGTTTATGCAGTGTTTCCTGATAATATTGCCCAAAGGAAGCATATATAAGGTAAATAAAATTGGTCCAAGCACAGAACCTTGTGGAACTCCGTGATTAATGTTGGTGGTCATTGAGGCTTCATCGTTTACAAATACAAATTGAGATCGATCTGATAAATAGGATTTAAACCAACTTAGTGCGGTACCTGAAATGCCAATCGACTGATCCAGTCTCTGTAATAGGATGTCATGATCAATGGTGTCGAACGCAGCACTAAGGTCTAATAATACCAGTACGGAGATGAGTCCTTTATCAGCACTAAGGTCTAACAAGACCAGTACAGAGATGAGTCCTTTATCTGATGCAATTAGGAGGTCATTTGTAATTTTCACCAGTGCTGTCTCTGTGCTGTGGTGTTTTCTAAATCCTGACTGAAACTCCTCAAATAAACTATTCTGATGTAGGAAGTCGCACAACTGATTTGCGACTACTTTCTCAAGGATCTTAAAGAGGAAGGGAAGGTTAGAGATCGGTCTGTAGTTAGCCAACACCTCTGGATTAAGAGTGGGCTTTTTCAGGAGAGGTTTAATTACAGCTACTTTGAAGGAATGTGGTACATGGCCTGTTAGCAAAGACACATTAACAATATCCAGCAGAGAGGTGCCAATTAAAGGCAACACGTCTTTAAGCAGCCTCGTTGGTATGGGGTCTAAGAGACAGGTAGACGGTTTAGAAGTAGAAACCGTTGAGGACAATTGGTCTAGATTAATGGGAGAAAAGCTATCCAAATATACACCAGGGCATACAGCCGTTTCCAAGGCCACTCCTCTTGATGACAGATCGGCAGTAGTTAAGGGCAAGAGAGCATCAATCTTGCCTCTAATAGTTAAAATCTTTTCATTGAAGAAGTTCATGAAGTCATTACTACTGAGGTCTATAGGAATACACGGCTCCACAGAGCTGTGACTCTCTGTCAGCCTGGCTACAGTGCTAAAGAGAACCCTGGGGTTGTTCTTATGTTTCTCTTACTGATGAGTAATAGGCTGCTCTGGCATTACGGAGAGCCTTTTTATATGTTTTAAGACTATCTCGCCAAACTAAGCGTGATTCTTCCAGATTGGTGGAACGCCATATGCTTTCAAGCTTTCGTGAAGTTTGCTTTAGTTTGCTGGTCTGAGGGTTCTACCAGGGAGCAAACCTCCTTTGCCTCACTGTCTTTTTCTTCAGTGGGGCTATCGAGTCTAGTGTCATTCTCAGTGAGCCTGTAGCACTATCGACAATATGATCAATCTGGGACGGACTAAAGTTAGCACAGGAGTCCTCTGTCACATTGAGACGTGGTATTGAATCAAATGCAGAAGGAATCTCTTCTTTAAATGTAGCTACAGCACTGTCAGTTAGACATCTGGTGTAGAAACTTTTGACTAACGGTGTATACTCCGGGAGTATAAACTCAAAAGTTATGAGGTAATGGTCTGACAGAAGAGGGTTCTGTGGGAAGACCTCCAAATGCTCAATGTCAATGCCATATGTAAGAACAAGGTCGAGGGTGTGGCCAAAGCAGTGAGTGGGTTTCTGTACTCTCTGACAGAAGCCAATCGAGTCCAACAATGAGATAAATGCAGTACTAAGGCAATCATTATCAATATCCACATGAATATTAAAATCTCCTACAATAATAACCTTATCAGTTTTAAGGACTAAACTTGATAAACACTCAGAAAATTCAGATATAAATTCTGAATATGGACCTGGTGGCCGGTACAGTATAACAAATAGGATTGGCTGTAATGTTTTCCAGGTTGGATGTGAAAGATTAAGAACAAGGCTTCAAATGAGTTGTAGTTTAGTTTAGGTTTAGGATTCATTAATAGGCTTGAGTCAAAGATGGCTGCTACTCCACCTCCTCGGCCGGTGCCTCGAGGAATGTGAGTATTAATATGACTTGGAGGAGTTGATTCATTTAGGCTGACATATTCTTCATGGCTCAGCCAGGTTTCAGTAAGACACAATAAATCAATGTGATTGTCTGATATTAAATCATTTACTAATACAGCTTTAGATGACAGAGATCTAATATTTAGGAGTCCACATTTAATTCTCTTCTTTGTTATATAAATATGCAAGTACAACATGTATCAGCAATCTATAGAGGAGACGTAGTATTTACAATACAGAGCTTTAGCATTTAATTTATATAAAGAAAAACAAGCATTCTGAAACCAAAACTGCTTTCATTCATTACATTACATTACATTACATTACATCACATTACATCACATTACATTACATTACATTACATCACATTACATTACATCACATTACATTACATTACATTACATCACATTACATTACATTACATTACATTACATCACATTACATTACATTACATTACATTACATAACATTACATTACATTACATTACATTACATTACATCACATCACATTACATTACATTACATTACATTACATTACATCACATTACATTACATCACATTACATTACTTTACATTACATTACATTACATTACATTACATTACATTACATCACATTACATCACATTACATTACATTACATTACATGTCATTTAGCTGATGCTTTTATCCAAAGTGACTTACAATAAGTGCATTAAACCATGAGTCCAAACTCAGAACAACAAGAATCAATTTCTTCAATAACGTTAAACTACAAAGTGCTATCAGTAAGAGACATTTAAGTGCTGCTAAAGTGTTAAACTACAAAGTGCTATCAGTAAGAGACATTTAAGTGCTGCTAAAGTGTTAAACTACAAAGTGCTATTAGTAAGAGACATTTAAGTGCTACTAAAGTGTTAAACTACAAAGTGCTATCAGTAAGAGACATTTAAGTGCTGCCGAAGTGTTAAACTACAAAGTGCTATCAGTAAGAGACATTTAAGTGCTGCCGAAGTGTTAAACTACAAAGTGCTATCAGCAAGAGACATTTAAGTGCTACTAAAGTGTTAAACTACAAAGTGCTATCAGTAAGAGACATTTAAGTGCTGCCGAAGTGTTAAACTACAAAGTGCTATCAGTAAGAGACATTTAAGTGCTGCCGAAGTGTTAAACTACAAAGTGCTATCAGTAAGAGACATTTAAGTGCAGACATTTAAGTGCTACCAAAGTGTTAAACTACAAAGTGCTATCAGAGTCATTCAACGTCGGATAGCAGAGAAAATGTGTCTGAGCGCCGGGGGAAGTATACACATATATACAGTATATATATACATATATATAAACACGTATATACTGGATATATGTGTATATATACATATATATCAAGGTATTTATGGAAGGAAATAGTTTATGAACTTCAGGAGGGAGAAGTTCTCCTTCCTGCCAGCTGAGAAAAACTTTATTTTATTAATATTCAGATAATTTAGACGACAGGAGAGAAAAGATGCGAATGAACAAGGTGAAAGAGACGGAGGAGGAAGAGGAGGATGAAGAAGGGGAAAGAGAGATGGATCGAGGAAGAGGAGGAGGATGAAGAAGGGGAAAGAGAGATGGATGGATGGAGGAGGAGGATGAAGAAGGTAAAGATAGATGGATGGATGGATGGAGGAGAAGGATGAAGAATGAGAAGAGAGATGGATGGATGGAGGAGGAGGATGAAGGGGAAAGAGAGATGGATGGATGAAGAGGAGGAGGATGAAGGGGAAAGAGAGATGGATGGATGGAGGTGGAGGATGAAGGGGAAAGAGAGATGATGGATGGAGGAGGAGGATGAAGAGGAAAGAGATGATGGATGGAGGAGGAGGATGAAGGGGAAAGAGAGATGATGGAGGAAGAGGAGGATGAAGGGGAAAGAGAGATGATGGAGGAAGAGGAGGAGGATGAAGGGGAAAGAGAGATGATGGAGGAAGAGGAGGAGGATGAAGGGGAAAGAGAGATGATGAGGAAGAGGAGGAGGATGAAGGGGAAAGAGAGATGATGGATGGAGGAAGAGGAGGAGGATGAAGGGGAAAGAGAGATGATGGATGGAGGAAGAGGAGGAGGATGAAGGGGAAAGAGATGATGGATGGAGGAAGAGGAGGAGGATGAAGGGGAAAGAGAGATGATGGAGGAAGAGGAGGAGGATGAAGAGGAAAGAGAGATGATGGAGGAAGAGGAGGAGGATGAAGGGGAAAGAGAGATGATGGAGGAAGAGGAGGAGGATGAAGGGGAAAGAGAGATGATGGAGGAAGAGGAGGAGGATGAAGAGGAAAGAGAGATGATGGAGGAAGAGGAGGAGGATGAAGGGGAAAGAGAGATGATGGAGGAAGAGGAGGAGGATGAAGGGGAAAGAGAGATGATGGAGGAAGAGGAGGAGGATGAAGGGGAAAGAGAGATGATGGAGGAAGAGGAGGAGGATGAAGAGGAAAGAGAGATGATGGAGGAAGAGGAGGAGGATGAAGGGGAAAGAGAGATGATGGAGGAAGAGGAGGAGGATGAAGGGGAAAGAGAGATGATGGAGGAAGAGGAGGAGGATGAAGGGGTTCTCTGCGTCCGTTGTCTTTTCTCTTCCTTAGTGACGGACAGGAGGGAGAGAGCTGCAGTGAGGCACCACTCAGAATACTGGATGCTCCCTCAGCCCCGCCCCCTCACTTTAAACCCCGCCCACATCCTTAAGCAATCAATAGACGCAAATTAATCATTCTGCCCAGAGAGAGACAGGGGGGGGAGGAAGAGGAGTGTTATGATATTATTATTATTATCTATCTATATGAATTGTATATTATTATGTTGTTATCTCTTAATGCTTTGGCAATACTGTCTTTGCAACGTTCATGCCAATAAAACATATTGATTTTAATTGATTTGATTTGAATTGAGAGGTTTGCATGAAGGCAGCAGCAGAATCATAATCACACCTTTTTTCTTTCAGCTGATGAGATTTTATTCATTGTTGTTTCTCTGGTTTTGGGGATGAGTAATCGTCGTTGTCATGGCGATTGTTGTGGCGCCCCCGTCAGACGCTCTTTGTATCAATTCAGGGAGGAAGCGGCATGTTTAGTCGTTTGTACTTTATACTAAACAAACTGAGGATAGATTACACTAAACAACATTATATTTGAACGAGAATGTGTGCAAAATATGATAAAAACATCATAAAAAATAAAACAATAATTGTTTCATTGTCGTCAATCTTTTTTTTAATCTTCCTCTATTTCCTCTCACTCTCAGCACCTATTTCAAGGCTGATTAATCTATTGATTATTCAAACAATCTTTTGGCCCATAAAATGTCAAAAATTATGAACAAATGTCACTTCCTGGTTCTGACTGGAGACAATAAAGTTCAACAAAACAATTTGTACAACAAAGACAAGGTATACAAAACATTTGTATGTAAACCAGAAAAGTGAGACAATGTCAGATTATTTCATAATTTTACCCAGAATGCAAAGCTCCAGAAGAATTCGCGCCGTTTGCATCTGAACCCGAAGCTCTTTGCTGCATCTCCTCTCCATCTATCACTCTTCACTCCATCTATCACTCTCCTCTCCATCTATCACTCTTCACTCCATCTATCACTCTTCACTCTATCTATCACTCTCCTCTCCATCTATCACTCTTCACTCCATCTATCACTCTTCACTCTATCTATCACTCTCCTCTCCATCTATCACTCTTCACTCCATCTATCACTCTTCACTCTATCTATCACTCTTCACTCTATCTATCACTCTCCACTCCATCTATCACTCTTCACTCCATCTATCACTCTCCACTCTATCGATCACTCTTCACTCTATCCATCACTCTCCACTCTATCGATCACTCTTCACTCTATCTATCACTCTCCACTCTATCGATCACTCTTCACTCTATCTATCACTCTCCACTCAATCGATCACTCTTCACTCTATCTATCACTCTCAACTTTATCTATCATTCTCCTCTATCACTCTCAACTCTATATATCACTCTCCAGACTATATATCACTCCCCTCTCCATCTATCACTCTCTCCTCTCAATCTATCACTCCCCACTCCATCTATCACTCTCTCCTCTCCATCTATCACTCTTCTCTCCATCTATCACTCTCTCCTCTCCATCTATCACTCTCTCCTCTCCATCTATCACTCTTCTCTCCATCTATCACTCTCCCCTCTCCATCTATCACTCTCTCCTCTCCATCTATCACTCCCTTCTCCATCTATCACTCTCTCCTCTCATCTATCACTCTCCTCTCCATCTATCACTCTCTCCTCTCCATCTATCACTCTTCTCTCCATCTATCACTCTCTCCTCTCATCTATCACTCCCCTCTCCATCTATCACTCTCTCCTCTCATCTATCACTCTTCTCTCCATCTATCACTCTCTATTTGACGATGGCATAATAGTTCCAGGTAATAAACATTATTGCATCATCAACCTGAAAAGACGGTTCATTTAAACTGCTTTTAAACATGAAACTGGACAAACCTTAAGTATGTGTTATATAAATATATAAATATATGTATATATATACATGTATATATATACATGTATATATATATACAGTATATATATACATGTATATATAACAAATATATACAGTATATATATACATGTATATATATATAACAAATATATATATACATGTATATATATAACAAATATATATATACATGTATATATATATATATTTGTTATATATACATGTATATATATACTGTATATATTTGTTATATATATGTATATACCTGTATATATTTATATATTTGTTATATATATATATATATATATATATATATATATATAACAAATATATACAGGTATATATATATTATATATATTTGTTTTATATATAATATATATATGTTTTGGAATCATATCGATGACTCTGAGGATTGTCTGATGGAAATATTTCCACAGCTGAAGGCCGAACGTGAATCCGTTTATGATTCACCAACTAAACTATGTTTATTTTCCTCTCGTCTTTATTTGGTATTGATGCAAACGTTTATTCATTTGGTTCATGTTACTAATTGATTGTATCCGAATACATAGTTTAAGGAGAGGAGACTTCTTTCATTTAATAAACAAAGTAGTAAAGCTGCATTCTCTCTCCTGACCACCAGGGGGCGACTCCTCTGGTTGTATAGAAGTCTATGCTTCATGTGTTAAAGCTGCATTCTCTCTCCTGACCACCAGGGGGCGACTCCTCTGGTTGTATAGAAGTCTATGCTTCATGTGTTAAAGCTGCATTCTCTCTCCTGACCACCAGGGGGCGACTCCTCTGGTTGTATAGAAGTCTATGCTTCATGTGTTAAAGCTGCATTCTCTCTCCTGACCACCAGGGGGCGACTCCTCTGGTTGTATAGAAGTCTATGCTTCATGTGTTAAAGCTGCATTCTCTCTCCTGACCACCAGGGGGCGACTCCTCTGGTTGTATAGAAGTCTATGCTTCATGTGTTAAAGCTGCATTCTCTCTCCTGACCACCAGGGGGCGACTCCTCTGGTTGTATAGAAGTCTATGCTTCATGTGTTAAAGCTGCATTCTCTCTCCTGACCACCAGGGGGCGACTCCTCTGGTTGTATAGAAGTCTATGCTTCATGTGTTAAAGCTGCATTCTCTCTCCTGACCACCAGGGGGCGACTCCTCTGGTTGTATAGAAGTCTATGCTTCATGTGTTAAAGCTGCATTCTCTCTACTGACCACCAGGGGGCGACTTCTCTGGTTGTATAGAAGTCAATGCTTCATGTGTTAAAGCTGCATTCTCTCTCCTGACCACCAGGCGGCGACTCCTCTGGTTGTATAGAAGTAGTTTTCTACTCAGTTTCCCTCAGTGAAGTCCAGCAACGTGTAACCTAAAAAACGTCTTTTCAAAATAAACCTCACAGGAAAAAGGTTGAAATAATTACGCGTTCATACTTTCTGGTTCATGACCCTGTGAATTAAATACAGAAATAGATCTTGCATCGTGAGAACATTGTGTTGAGAACGTTCACTGGAGCCGCTCCTCTCGTAAAGTCATACATTTTATTTTATTAATATATTTTGTTTTGTTAAAGTGAACGGCTCATGAGATCAACGTCATTGATTGGTTCGTCTCCTCGGCCCCTCTGACCCGTTAATGGAGTGTTTATGGGCCGCTTCACTGTGGGCACTGGTTGCTATGGACCTATATGAGCTTTCTGCACGGCCGTTGCTATGCAGATAGAGAGAGAGAGAGAGAGAGAGAGAGAGAGAGAGAGACAGAGAGAGAGAGCGAGAGAGAGAGGGAGAGAGAGAGAGAGAGAGACAGAGGCCCATGCAGTGGATGAGTCATAGCCCCCCCAGCCCTTCCTTCCTCCCCTCACACTCATACCCCCTGCTTTCCCTCCACTGACTCAATGGGACCTCACACACACACACACACACACACACACACACACACACACACACACACACACACACACACACACACACACACACACACACACACCTGGTGGTTTCTTACCAATCCTCTCGGTGTTAGTCGGTCCTGTTAACATGCCCCCTGATGCACAGCTGCAGTGTGTCTGTGTGTGTGTGTGTGTGTGTGTGTGTGTGTGTGTGTGTGTGTGTGTGTGTGTGTGTGTGTGTGTGTCTGTGTGTGTCTGTGTCTGTGTGTGTGTGTGATTATGAATTGAAGATGAGTGTAATCTGCGCAATTTAAAGTGTGCATAAAAATGAAACATGGACGGACATCTATGTGATAACAGCTGTGAAGATGTGAGGATGAATCAGGGCTGAAGAGGAGGAGGAGGAGGAAGAAGAGGAGGAGGAGGAGGAGGAGGAGGAGGAGGAGGAGGAGGAGGAAGAGAAGGAGGAGGAGGAATAGAAGGAGGAGGAGGAGGAGGAGGAGGAGGAGGAGGAGGAGGAGGCGGAGGAGGAGAAGGGCAGAGAGGCTGCAAACTCCATGAGAAGGTTTTATCTCATGATGCTTTAGAGAACATAGCTTCAGATTAAAATAATATTCACCCATAAACGACCTCCGAACGTCACGTGACGCTTTCTGATCCTCCAGATTTCAGATGTTTTTGAAGAACGACTTATTCCCAAACGCACAAGAGGCAGAAATATTTACTCGGAGAGGAGAAACAAATCTCACGAGTGCCTTCACAAAGAAAACAGAAGAAATAGCTTCTCTGTCATAATAAAGAGTCTCTTTGATAAGAAGAAAATGTGTCGGCTGGAAAATATGCCAAAAAACAACGTGGACGTTCTTTAATGTGGTCACAACATGACCTCATAGATATCACATGAAACTTCACCACTTCATCACTCACATTAAGAGTTATTGTGTTATAGGGTCAGAACATGACCTCATAGATATCACATGAAACTTCACCACTTCATCACTCACATTAAGAGTTATTGTGTTATAGGGTCAAAACATGACCTCATAGATATCACATGAAACTTCACCACTTCATCACTCACATTAAGAGGAGTTATTGTGTTATAGGGTCAAAACATGACCTCATAGATATCACATGAAACTTCACCACTTCATCACTCACATTAAGAGTTATTGTATTATAGGGTCAAAACATGACCTCATAGATATCACATGAAACTTCACCACTTCATCACTCACATTAAGAGTTATTGTGTTATAGGGTCAAAACATGACCTCATAGATATCACATGAAACTTCACCACTTCATCACTCACATTAAGAGGAGTTATTGTGTTATAGGGTCAAAACATGACCTCATAGATATCACATGAAACTTCACCACTTCATCACTGACATTAAGAGTTATTGTATTACACGTTTTATGAAATGTTGTGTTTAAATATGCAAATTAGGCTTTATGTAATTTAGGAAGAATCTACAGACGCAAACAGACAAAGTAATAGAATAAATATTTTCCTTCCTCTAGAATGAAAGAAGATGTCTTAAAAGAACTACGCTTGTTATACGTTATATGTAGCTTCTTACTTAGCTTTTTACCTAGCTTCTTACTTAGCTTCTTACCTAGCTTCTTACTTAGCTTCTTACCTAGCTTCTTACTTAGCTTTCTTACAAACTTCTTATGAAGTTTCTTACAAATTGCCTTTACGCTCCCTCTGTCCTGAGACCCTCATACCGGATCATAATTAAAAAATAAAAAAATTCTCTTGCAGCAATGTGGCTTCTTTGTGGCACTGGACCCCTCAGAGACCCGTGGACCTGTTTCTTAAATCCTGGAAGAGATTCTCAAGACAGGAAATACGATGCATAAGACGTCCGAGATATTTATGTTTGCTGAAATCAGATTCAGTATGAAGAATAAACTCTTCGCTTCGTTCAAATACACCAAAGAGGAAGTTTGAGTGAAAACCCAAAGAGATTGAAAGACGACCTCGTCCAACTGTCCCGTCTTTTTTAACGAGCTGCCGTGACAACGACGATAAGAAGCTCTGGTATTTGGGCCGTGGAGCTGCAGAATGAGGGCAGGTAGCTGCTCCACTTCCTGTTGGACTGAACATCTGTTGTTGGTTCACCCTCAGCCTTCAGAGTCCCTCACTTCTTTCTCTCCCTCTATTGTTCTATCACCTCCTCTGACTCCCTTCCTCCCTCTATTGTTGTATCACTTCCTCTGACTCCCTTCCTCCCTCGATTGATGTATCACCTCCTCTGACTCCCTTCCTCCCTCTATTGTTGTATCACCTCCTCTGACTCCCTTCCTCCCTCGATTGTTGTATCACCTCCTCTGACTCCCTTCCTCCCTCTATTGTTGTATCACCTCCTCTGACTCCCTTCCTCCCTCGATTGTTGTATCACCTCCTCTGACTCCCTTCCTCCCTCTATTGTTGTATCACCTCCTCTGACTCCCTTCCTCCCTCGATTGTTGTATCACTTCCTCTGACTCCCTTCCTCCCTCGATTGATGTATCACCTCCTCTGACTCCCTTCCTCCCTCTATTGTTGTATCACCTCCTCTGACTCCCTTCCTCCCTCTATTGTTGTATCACCTCCTCTGACTCCCTTTTTCGCTCTATTGTTGTATCACTTCCTCTGACTCCCTTCCTCCCTCGATTGATGTATCACCTCCTCTGACTCCCTTCCTCCCTCTATTGTTGTATCACCTCCTCTGACTCCCTTCCTCCCTCGATTGTTGTATCACTTCCTCTGACTCCCTTCCTCCCTCGATTGTTGTATCACTTCCTCTGACTCCCTTCCTCCCTCTATTGTTGTATCACCTCCTCTGACTCCCTTCCTCCCTCTATTGTTGTATCACCTCCTCTGACTCCCTTCCTCCCTCTATTGTTGTATCACCTCCTCTGACTCCCTTCCTCCCTCTATTGTTGTATCACCTCCTCTGACTCCCTTCCTCCCTCTATTGTTGTATCACCTCCTCTGACTCCCTTCCTCCCTCTATTGTTGTATCACCTCCTCTGACTCCCTTCCTCCCTCGATTGTTGTATCACCTCCTCTGACTCCCTTCCTCCCTCTATTGTTGTATCACCTCCTCTGACTCCCTTCCTCCCTCGATTGTTGTATCACCTCTTCTGACTCCCTTCCTCCCTCTATTGTTGTATCACCTCCTCTGACTCCCTTCCTCCCTTGATTGTTGTATCACCTCCTCTGACTCCCTTCCTCCCTCTATTGTTGTATCACCTCCTCTGACTCCCTTCCTCCCTCTATTGTTGTATCACCTCCTCTGACTCCCTTCCTCCCTCTATTGTTGTATCACCTCCTCTGACTCCCTTCCTCCCTCGATTGTTGTATCACCTCCTCTGACTCCCTTCCTCCCTCTATTGTTGTATCACCTCCTCTGACTCCCTTCCTCCCTCTATTGTTGTATCACCTCCTCTGACTCCCTTCCTCCCTCTATTGTTGTATCACTTCCTCTGACTCCCTTTCTCCCTCTATTGTTGTATCACCTCCTCTGACTCCCTTCCTCTCTCTATGCCAGAGGAATTAAGGCAGAAAGTTTCACTCACTAAAAGTAGGATGGCGCCGCGAAGGGACCAGAGAGAGCGAGTCGAGGGATTTGTCAAAAGGGGGGCAGAGCGGTGGTTTCTGTTGCTCCCCCATTTAAAGAGAAAACTCTCTCTGGCTTCTTCAGGTCATCAGCTTTAATTGTCCTAATTGTTTGACCCCTTTCTGTTTCAATTCCTGTCAATTTATACATTTAAATGGTCGTGGATGCACAAGTCTCCTGTAATCAGTGATGGTGCATCTCTTGTGCACCTTTTATTTTACTTTCCTTATTTCAAAATCCAATTTCTCTGTGCGAGCGGCTCATCGCAACCAATATTTACGTGTTCGGCATCGACCTCGATGGACTGTTTTCACCGTGCAGTTGTTGTTGCAGTCACTTTGATAAAATGCTGTTTTACTAGTGAACAGCTGGCACATTGTTTTGAAGAGACGACTACGCTTGTTTGAGACCAGGAAGCTTATTTCAAGCGCTTGTTTCAGACGCTTGTTTCAGACGCTTGTTTCAGACGCTTGTTTCAGACGCTTGTTTCAGACGCTTGTTTCCGACGCTTGTTTCCGACGCTTGTTTCCGACCCTTGTTTCAGACGCTTGTTTCAGACGCTTGTTTCAGACGCTTGTTTCCGACACTTGTTTCCGACACTTGTTTCCGACGCTTGTTTCCGACGCTTGTTTCCGACCCTTGTTTCAGACGCTTGTTTCAGACGCTTGTTTCAGACGCTTGTTTCAGACGCTTGTTTCAGACGCTTGTTTCAGACGCTTGTTTCCGACCCTTGTTTTAGACGCTTGTTTCAGACGCCTTGTTTCAGACGCTTGTTTCAGACGCTTGTTTCAGACGCTTGTTTCAGACGCTTGTTTCAGACGCTTGTTTCAGACGCTTGTTTCCGACGCTTGTTTCAGACGCTTGTTTCCGACGCTTGTTTCAGACGCTTGTTTCCGACCCTTGTTTTAGACGCTTGTTTCAGACGCCTTGTTTCAGACGCTTGTTTCAGACGCTTGTTTCAGACGCTTGTTTCAGACGCTTGTTTCAGACGCTTGTTTCCGACGCTTGTTTCAGACGCTTGTTTCCGACCCTTGTTTCAGACGCTTGTTTCAGACGCTTGTTTCCGACGCTTGTTTCCGACGCTTGTTTCCGACGCTTGTTTCCGACGCTTGTTTCAGACGCTTTTTTCTGACGCTTGTTTCAGACGCTTGTTTCAGACGCTTGTTTCAGACGCTTGTTTCAGACGCTTGTTTCCGACGCTTGTTTCCGACGCTTGTTTCCGACGCTTGTTTCAGACGCTTGGTTCCGACGCTTGTTTCAGACGCTTGTTTCAGACGCTTGTTTCAGACGCTTGTTTCAGACGCTTGTTTCCGACGCTTGTTTCCGACGCTTGATTCCGACGCTTGTTTCCGACGCTTGTTTCCGACGCTTGTTTCCGACGCTTGTTTCCGACGCTTGTTTCCGACGCTTGTTTCCGACGCTTGTTTCCGACGCTTGTTTCAGACGCTTTTTTCTGACGCTTGTTTCAGACGCTTGTTTCAGACGCTTGTTTCAGACGCTTGTTTCCGACGCTTGTTTCCGACGCTTGTTTCCGACGCTTGTTTCAGACGCTTGTTTCAGACGCTTGTTTCAGACGCTTGTTTCAGACGCTTGTTTCCGACGCTTGTTTCCGACGCTTGATTCCGACGCTTGTTTCCGACGCTTGTTTCCGACGCTTGTTTCCGACGCTTGTTTCAGACGCTTGGTTCCGACGCTTGTTTCAGACGCTTGTTTCAGACGCTTGTTTCAGACGCTTGTTTCAGACGCTTGTTTCCGACGCTTGTTTCCGACGCTTGTTTCCGACGCTTGTTTCCAACGCTTGTTTCCGACGCTTGTTTCAGACGCTTGCTTCAGACGCTTGTTTCAGGACCTTGTTTCAGGCGCTTGTTTCAGGCGCTTGTTTCAGACGCTTGTTTCAGACGCTTGTTTCAGACGCTTGTTTCAGACGCTTGTTTCAGACGCTTGTTTGAGATGAGGATGCTTGTTTGAGATGAGGACGCTTGTTTGAGATGAGGACGCTTGTTTGAGACGCTTGTTTGAGATGAGGATACTGGTTTGAGATGAGGACGCTTGTTTGAGATGAGGATGCTTGTTTGAGAGGAGTACGCTTGTTTAAGATGAGGATGCTTGTTTGAGATGAGGATGCTTGTTTGAGATGAGGACGCTTGTTTGAGATGAGGACGCTTGTTTGAAATGAGGATGCTTGTTTGAGATGAGGACGCTTGTTTGAGAGGAGTACGCTTGTTTAAGATGAGGACGCTTGTTTGAGATGAGGACGCTTGTTTGAGACGCTTGTTTGAGATGAGGACGCTTGTTTCAGATGAGGATGCTTGTTTGAGAGGAGTACGCTTGTTTAAGATGAGGACGCTTGTTTGAGATGAGGACGCTTGTTTGAGACGCTTGTTTGAGATGAGGACGCTTGTTTAAGATGAGGACGCTTGTTTGAGATGAGGACGCTTGTTTGAGATGAGGATACTTGTTTGAGATGAGGACGCTTGTTTGAGATGAGGATACTTGTTTGAGATGAGGACGCTTGTTTAAGATGAGGACGCTTGTTTGAGATGAGGACGCTTGTTTGAGATGAGGACGCTTGTTTAAGATGAGTACGCTTGTTTAAGATGAGGACGCTTGTTTGAGATGAGGACGCTTGTTTGAGACGCTTGTTTGAGATGAGGACGCTTGTTTGAGATGAGGACGCTTGTTTGAGATGAGGACGCTGGTTTGAGATGAGGACGCTTGTTTGAGACGCTTGTTTGAGATGAGGATACTGGTTTGAGATGAGGACGCTTGTTTGAGACGCTTGTTTGAGATGAGGATACTGGTTTGAGATGAGGATACATGTTTGAGATGAGGATGCTTGTTTGAGAGGAGGACGCTTGTTTGAGATGAGGACGCTTGTTTGAGATGAGGATACTGGTTTGAGACGAGGACGCTTGTTTGAGACGAGGATGCTTGTTTGAGACGAGGACGCTTGTTTCAGATGAGGATGCTTGTTTGAGAGGAGTACGCTTGTTTAAGATGAGGACGCTTGTTTGAGATGAGGACGCTTGTTTGAGACGCTTGTTTGAGATGAGGACGCTTGTTTAAGATGAGGACGCTTGTTTGAGATGAGGACGCTTGTTTGAGATGAGGACGCTTGTTTAAGATGAGTACGCTTGTTTAAGATGAGGACGCTTGTTTGAGATGAGGACGCTTGTTTGAGACGCTTGTTTGAGATGAGGACGGTTGTTTGAGATGAGGACGCTTGTTTGAGATGAGGACGCTGGTTTGAGATGAGGACGCTTGTTTGAGACGCTTGTTTGAGATGAGGATACTGGTTTGAGATGAGGACGCTTGTTTGAGACGCTTGTTTGAGATGAGGATACTGGTTTGAGATGAGGATACTTGTTTGAGATGAGGACGCTTGTTTGAGAGGAGGACGCTTGTTTGAGATGAGGACGCTTGTTTGAGATGAGGATACTGGTTTGAGACGAGGACGCTTGTTTGAGACGAGGATGCTTGTTTGAGACGAGGACGCTTGTTTGAGACGAGGATGCTTGTTTGAGATGAGGATACTGGTTTGAGATGAGGACGCTTGTTTGAGATGAGGATGCTTGTTTGAGATGAGGACGCTTGTTTGAGACGCTTGTTTGAGATGAGGATACTGGTTTGAGATGAGGACGCTTGTTTGAGATGAGGACGCTTGTTTGAGACGCTTGTTTGAGATGAGGGTACTGGTTTGAGATGAGGACGCTTGTTTGAGACGCTTGTTTGAGATGAGGATACTGGTTTGAGATGAGGACGCTTGTTTGAGATGAGGACGCTTGTTTGAGATGAGGACGCTTGTTTGAGACGCTTGTTTGAGATGAGGATACTGGTTTGAGATGAGGACGCTTGTTTGAGACGCTTGTTTGAGATGAGGATACTGGTTTGAGATGAGGACGCTTGTTTGAGACGCTTGTTTGAGATGAGGATACTGGTTTGAGATGAGGATACTTGTTTGAGATGAGGACGCTTGTTTGAGAGGAGGACGCTTGTTTGAGATGAGGACGCTTGTTTGAGATGAGGATACTGGTTTGAGATGAGGACGCTTGTTTGAGATGAGGACACTTGTTTGAGACGAGGACGCTTGTTTGAGACGAGGATGCTTGTTTGAGATGAGGACGCTTGTTTGAGACGAGGATGCTTGTTTGAGATGAGGATACTGGTTTGAGATGAGGACGCTTGTTTGAGATGAGGATGCTTGTTTGAGAGGAGTACGATTGTTTAAGATGAGGACGCTTGTTTAAGATGAGGACGCTTGTTTAAGATGAGGATGCTTGTTTGAGACGCTTGTTTGAAATGAGGATACTGGTTTGAGATGAGGACGCTTGTTTGAGATGAGGATGCTTGTTTGAGAGGAGTACGCTTGTTTAAGATGAGGATTCTTGTTTGAGATGAGGATGCTTGTTTGAGATGAGGACGCTTGTTTGAGAGGAGGACGCTTGTTTGAGATGAGGACGCTTGTTTGAGATGAGGACGCTTGTTTGAGATGAGGATACTGGTTTGAGATGAGGACGCTTGTTTGAGATGAGGACGCTTGTTTGAGACGAGGATGCTTGTTTGAGATGAGGATACTGGTTTGAGATGAGGACGCTTGTTTGAGACGCTTGTTTGAGATGAGGATACTGGTTTGAGATGAGGACGCTTGTTTGAGATGAGGATGCTTGTTTGAGAGGAGTACGCTTGTTTAAGATGAGGATGCTTGTTTGAGACGCTTGTTTGAAATGAGGATACTGGTTTGAGATGAGGACGCTTGTTTGAGATGAGGATGCTTGTTTGAGAGGAGTACGCTTGTTTAAGATGAGGATTCTTGTTTGAGATGAGGATGCTTGTTTGAGATGAGGACGCTTGTTTGAGATGAGGATACTTGTTTGAGAGGAGTACGCTTGTTTGAGATGAGGATGCTTGTTTAAGATGAGGACGCTTGTTTGAGATGAGGATTCTTGTTTGAGAGGAGTACGCTTGTTTGAGATGAGGATGCTTGTTTGACATGAGGATGCTTGTTTGAGATGAGGATACTTGTTTGAGAGGAGTACGCTTGTTTGAGATGAGGATGCTTGTTTGACATGAGGATGCTTGTTTAAGATGAGGACGCTTGTTTGAGATGAGGATGCTTGTTTGAGATGAGGACGCTTGTTTGAGATGAGGACGCTTGTTTGAGATGAGGATACTTGTTTGAGATGAGGACGCTTGTTTGAGATGAGGATACTTGTTTGAGATGAGGATGCTTGTTTGAGATGAGGACGCTTGTTTGAGATGAGGATACTGGTTTGAGATGAGGACGCTTGTTTGAGATGAGGATACTTGTTTGAGATGAGGACGCTTGTTTGAGACGAGGATGCTTGTTTGAGATGAGGATGCTTGTTTGAGATGAGGACGCTTGTTTGAGACGATGATGCTTGTTTGAGATGAGGATGCTTGTTTGAGATGAGGACGCTTGTTTGAGATGAGGATGCTTGTTTAAGATGAGGACGCTTGTTTGAGATGAGGATGCTTGTTTGAGAGGAGTACGCTTGTTTGAGATGAGGATACTTGTTTGAGATGAGGATGCTTGTTTGAGATGAGGATGCTTGTTTGAGATGAGGATGCTTGTTTGAGATGAGCATGCTTGTTTGAGAGGAGTACGCTTGTTTGAGATGAGGATACTTGTTTGAGATGAGGATGCTTGTTTGAGATGAGGATGCTTGTTTGAGATGAGGACGCTTGTTTGAGATGAGGACGCTTGTTTGAGATGAGGACGCTTGTTTGAGATGAGGACGCTTGTTTGAGATGAGGATACTTGTTTGAGATGATGATACTTGTTTGAGATGACGATGCTTGTTTGAGATGAGGACGCTTGTTTGAGATGAGGATACTTGTTTCAGACAATTCTTTGAGACGCTTGTTTGAGACTCTGATTCTGGAAGACACCTTTGACTTTGTATATGCACCACAAGAGAGATCTGTAGTTCTTATTTGAAGGATGCACCAAAAGAGATGTCTGTCTGGACTGACCTAATGTGTGATACACAGAGGAATAATGCATGATGGGAACACAGCAGACAGTATCTGTAATGCAAACAATGGTCTATTATACATGACACCAGAGCAGATCTGAGGAACCAGCTGCTTTATGTACATTAAGACTGTAGTTTCCTCTGAACAGAAACACAACTGAAGCCAGAGCTCGGAGACACTGGTTGACTTCTTGAAATGCATATTTTTTAAATTTGTACTTTTAAACTTTCATGCATTTTGTAGAGAAGTCTTAATCACTGGATTCCACGCACCCCCGGGGGGCACGAGGGTCTTCATTAAAGCAACGCTGCGTCTGAAATGTGTGTGTTCGTCATCACCACGACGCTGTGCCGGTCTGAAAGATTCCTTTAGTAATATATTACTAAAGGCAGCAAAAGATCCAGTGCCACTGCAGGAAGTCGGGTCCACTTTCTGTAATTAAGGTCTCTTAAAGTGGAAAAAATGGAACTTCATTTTTATTTCTGTTTTGGTGGAAACTGCTGAAGTCAAAACAAACACAGGACTTTCACCCAGGAGACCGCAGTCAACGTTGACTCATTTTAATTTACGTCTGTAACTTAAATAAGAATCATATTCTGAGCCAAACCATGAATTCCAGTAAACATAACCAAGCAGTTTGTTGAGTTTTTGTTTTATTTTATTTTAATATACAAAGTTAATCACATGTTTGAAGCCGCTTCTCTAATAAAATACATTTCCCTCGATACGTAATTGAGAATGCATTTTAGTTGATTGGGAATTTAATTTTGGAGGGGGGGCGGGGGGGGGGGGGGGGGGGGGGAGGGGGGGCGCTGTCAGGGTATTGAAACTCTTCTGTTACCTCCTACTTTTACTTTTAACCTTGACCAAGTGTTTAAGTTTCCTCTCCATAACCGTTGTTGACGTGCTACGATATCAAAGAACTAAATACCTGTTCAAAAATATTATTATTGAATGTAATTCCTGAGTTTCGCTGAAATACGCCGTTTTACGCCACTTTCAGTAAATCCCAGTGGTTCAAGTTTTACAGTAAAAAGTGAGATAAAAACAACTCACATCTCTTTATTAACTCAACATGTTTGTTGCTTTTATTGTCAGTGATTTGCTTTGCAGTCACTCTCCAAATGGTTTGTGAAGACTTCTTGAGTTCTTTTCGTCAAGTTGGAGATATCGGCATTAAGCGTGGGACGATTTTTCATCCTACAATCATCCCGGCAAAATATTTGCAATTCACAATAAAATTCCAATAATCATCAAAATACACGTAAAACTCTGAAAGTGGCACTAAAACATAATAAAATCCCTTAAAATACATTAATTGAAGAAACAATAATTTTATTGCATCACAGATGCAATAAACAGCAGGACTATAAATCACACTACTTCCTGTGTTGTGTATGCATGCACGTACATGCCTGCTGATAGGAAAAGTAATTGCTTACTCTAAATTAGTTAGGGTAGTGTAAGAATCTAATTCCACATTTATTGCAATTATCTTTAATAGGTCTCTCCGTTGTCGGATGTGTTCTGAAATTGTGCGGAAATGAATCGGCCGTCTGGGTTCAAAGATTAAAATGAAATGCAGCTCACGATGAAGTCGTTTAATGAAGCGAACGCGAAGAGTTCATCAGGATTTTATATTCATTGTATTCTTTCAATTTAATTCATTTCAATTACATTTTTCCTTTGTGTAAAGCCAAATCAATAACCCGCCACACGTCTGCACAGCGACCCGCTGGATACTAAAGAGAAGTCAACGGAGACGACAAAGCACTAAAAAGAAAAATACAAATGGTTTTAATATCTCACAGAGACAAAAGAAAATCCATGTGTTCAAGTTCTGAAGACGGCATATACAAGATTTCTCCCTTTTTGGTCTGAGATTCGAAATTATTAAAGTAAAAGGTTTTATTTCTTGCAATCATTTTGAGGTGGAGTCGTGGATAGATTAAAAGCACCTCCTAGAAACAATGCTCCCATAAAACTAAACTGCATTTTAAATTACATTTCCAGGGAAGCATATTTCCTCTCGGGTTAGTAACTTTTCTCTTAAGGCATCACGAATATGTTTCTAGCCAAAGTAGAAGTCCACGGATGGAGCAGGAAGGGCTTGTTGGACTCGACTTTCACCCAGGAGACCGCAGTCCAAGTCAACGTTGACAAACAAAGCAAACATACTTAATTTGAGTATTTAGTAATTTTGCAATGTTTTCTCCAAACACAATGAGGTAGTTTTTGTTTTGTCTCCACATGTTTAAAATTGTGACAAAAAGGTTTTCTTTTCACTTGATGCGGTCCGATTGTTTGTTGTTGTTTGTCTCACTCGTTCTGGAATCTATATAAGGTAAAGGTTGAAGGTATACAACCTGGGCCAGGTGTTTCCTCTGATGGGGTCTGACAGTCTCTTCTACAACAACAGAACAACAGTTATGGTTTATGTTGTGACGATCGGACTGAAGGCCTTCAAGGCTGCTGGCTGGTTGTTGGACTGGTGAAGGAGGAGGGCTACCTCCAGAGACCTACTGGTCCCAGACCTGTTGGTCTCTGTCTCCTCAGCACCAAAGTCCAACAGCCAATGGCGACAGATGTAAAGCGTGTAAAGTGTCACTGATAAAAGATGCAAACACCACCAGAGAGGTGTGGTTGAGGAGGGGAGCCAGTATCCCCTCGAAGTGGAGTATACTGGGGAGAACAGCTTCGGAAACCCCTCCTCCCACACCTTTCTAATGTCGGATTGGGGAGGGGGGGGGTGTCAGACAATTTCTGGAATTTACAATCAGGCGTTCACACCCAACGTCCCACTCTGATTGGCCAGCTGAGCGCAGTGGAGAAAGGAGGGTTTGATCTCATCACGTCTCAAGTGGGCCGAGCGAAACAACCGTAAAAGGTTTAGAACGTGTGGACCGGTTCTGACCGCTCGTGCCGCTTGTTGAACCCTCCGGTCTTTCAGTAAAAGATCTATTACAAAGGGCCAGTTGAGAATTCAGTAATGATGATGTCCGTGTTTAATGCAGACGGGGAACCGAAAGCAAATAAAAAAAGAAGAGCATCACTGGTGAGAAACCTTCTGCTGGATGACGTAACCTTCATAGAAAAGACCTTCTTTCTGTGCGTGAACCCAGCTGATTGCTGTATTTGCTGTGTAACACGTCTCCTTTGAGGTCTCTGAAGTTCATCCACCTTTGCAGCTGAGCGATTACTTTAATGGCATTTTTAGCATACAGATAGATTGAGCCATAAATAGCATAAAGAACAAAGACTGCTATGCCAAGTATTTGCATAACACATAGCGCTGTCAGAAAAGGGCGTCTTGTACTTCACATTACATCTCTGATTCAGACACACACACACATCCCCGTTCTACCTTTGTGAGGACCCTCATTGACATTCCCTAGCCCCTTGCTCCTTAACCCTCACAAGGAAATGCTTAACTCTGACTCTAACCTGAACCAAGTCTGAATCCTCAAACAGACCATTGAACTAGTGAGGACCCACCAAATTGTCCTCACTTTCAAAATATGTTCTCACTCTGTTGTAAAAACGTTCCGGTCCTCACTATGTATCAAGTACAAGATGTATACACACACACACACACACACACCTTTGTACAGTGGGTTAAGATGTTAATACTTCACAAAAGGGTGTCTTCTAGTGTTTCATCACACTCCATGAACTTATCCTTAACAGCCACGAGGTGAGTCGACAAGCAGGCCTCTGATTGGCTCGTGACATCATGGGGGAGGGGTCACTGGGGTCCGTTCTGGTTGGTATTAAATCATCTGAGACTCACTGTGATAATAAGTGGTGACGGAGCCGTCCTGACCCCTGAGGTGCCGGCTGGTCACAGAATAATAGTATCTGCTGCGTGTTTAAGCGGGATGTATAATTTAACGACGGCAATTTGGAAGAGCGACATCTCATTATTACACTGGAGAAAGAGGGGAGGGGGGGGGGGGGGTTATCTCAGATGGGAATTTGATGCAGTTACAGACACAAAGGTTTTGTTTCTCTGTGCGCAGAATATTGGTTGATGTTCGAGGACAACTGTGTTGCTCACATCTTTATTAACCAACAAATCAAATATGAAACAACTGACAATAACTGGGTTGGAAATAGTTGTCAATAAAAGACTCTTTGGAGTCCACATGAGGCTACGGTGTTTACGTGACGGTTATATTAATATCTCCGTGGTAAAACGGCACATAAATCTGGTTCTGATGTTGCCGTAGTCTGTAGACGTTCTACTTCCGTGTTCTTCTTCTGTAGACGTTCTACTTCCGGGTTCTTCTTCTGTAGACGTTCTACTTCCGGGTTCTTCTTCTGTAGACGTTCTACTTCCGGGTTCTTCTTCTGTAGACGTTCTACTTCCGGGTTCTTCTTCTGTAGACGTTCTACTTCCGGGTTCTTCTTCTGTAGACGTTCTACTTCCGGGTTCTTCTTCTCACGAGATCGTACGTGATTCACTGAGCGAGCCGAGAGCTCGGACGTGTGACGTTTGTGTCGCGCTCCGCCCGGCAACCTACTTTGTGGAATTGTGTGTCCGTCAATATTTTGTGTGAAACTAACCAATGAACACTCAGGAAATCACTAAGGACCTCCCACCTTACATTGCTGTGTTCAGTCAGTAAACAGTTTGTTTTTATATTTAGGACATATTCTGTTCTTGTTTGGAAAACTGTTCTTGAAAAAATGTATTTTAAAAATGTAATATGTATGCTAATTTTTCATTAGCATACATCCCATAATGCTTGATATGTAGTATGAAGTAATTTCTCAGTTTCATTTGGTGAAAGTAGAGAGACAGACAACACTCAAAAAACGATATTACACAATGTGGTTTTAGACATTTATTACATGTAGCTACTATTATATTCATATATTCCGACACTTTTGTGAACCTAAGACTTTGGTAAACTAATTTAAAACACCAGAACAGTTCATCCACATGAGTAAGGTTAGGTTTGGTTAAGGTTTTGTAAGATTTCAGTATATTTAGGTTTGGGTTAGGTTAGGTTAAGGTTTGGGCATACTGTATTTAGGTTTGGGTTGGGTTAGGCTGAGGATTGTTTAGGTTTGGGTTAGGTTAGGCTGAGGTTTGTTTAGGTTTGGGTTAGGTTAGGCTGAGGTTTGTTTAGGTTTGGGTTAGGTTAGGTTAAGGTTTGGGTATACTGTATTTAGGTTTGGGTTGGGTTAGGCTGAGGTTTGTTTAGGTTTGGGTTAGGTTAGGCTGAGGTTTGTTTAGGTTTGGGTTAGGTTAGGCTGAGGTTTGTTTAGGTTTGGGTTAGGTTAGGCTGAGGTTTGTTTAGGTTTGGGTTAGGTTAGGCTGAGGTTTGTTTAGGTTTGGGTTAGGTTAGGTTAAGGTTTGTTTAGGTTTGGGTTAGGTTAGGCTGAGGTTTGTTTAGGTTTGGGTTAGGTTAGGCTGAGGTTTGTTTAGGTTTGGGTTAGGTTAGGCTGAGGGTTGTTTAGGTTTGGGTTAGGTTAGGCTGAGGTTTATTTAGGTTTGGGTTAGGTTAGGTTAAGGTTTGTTTAGGTTTGGGTTAGGTTAGGCTGAGGTTTGTTTAGGTTTGGGTTAGGTTAGGCTGAGGTTTGTTTAGGTTTGGGTTAGGTTAGGCTGAGGTTTGTTTAGGTTTGGGTTAGGTTAGGCTGAGGTTTGTTTAGGTTTGGGTTAGGTTAGGCTGAGGTTTGTTTAGGTTTGGGTTAGGTTAGGTTAAGGTTTGACCAGTGGCGGCGGTGCATTTGGGAGCCAGGCCTTCTGTGCCGTCTCGACTAGAGCTGAACATCCTAACCACCTCATTATGACGCCACAGCTACAGGTTATTATTTGTTTCGTGTGAACACCTCATATTTGACTATAAGTGAAATAAAATGTGACATGAAGCGCAACACAAATACACTCACTGCAGAGTGCAGATCCATAAAATACTCGTTAAACGTTCAGGAACCTCCAGTTTAAAGATGTCTGGCCATCTGTTGGCGTAAGAGAGAGAGAGAGAGATTTTTTAGATTTTTACAAACTCTTTATTTTACATAGAACAATACGAACAAACAGACACATTAACTAAAAACAACCACAACAAACTTTCGACTCCATTTGTGTTCCTGAGAGTTGGTTCTGACCCCACTCAGTATGGAGTCTCTACGGAGTCGGGAGTTTCCTCTTCTTCCTTCTCCTCCTGCAGCATCTCCGTCTCGTCCTTCTCTTCTTGCAGCATCTCCGTCAGTCTGTAGCCCTCCTGCTTTGTAAAGCTTTTACCTTCTTCACCGGCCATGTGGTGCCTAATGGACCTAGCGAGCCTCGGCATGTCTGAGAAGTGGTTGTCTATCACCACCCTCTGGTTCTTGGTCCTGACAAGATACCCCCTTATCCTGCCCACGCTGTACACTCCTGGGCGCTCCTTCTTGTCGTCCATGGAGTCACCCTCAGCATCCGAGTAGGAGTCCTCCTCCAAAACGGCCTCAGACTCCTCCTCCCCTTTACCCGAAGCCCCCTTCTTAGCCTGCGAGCTTTCCTCATCCTCCCTCCTCTTCCTCTTCAGACGGTGAGCCTGACTCTTCTCCTCGTCCACCTCCATGACAACCTCACCGTCTGCCAACTCGACCTCAGCCTCCTGCCCACGTTTATCCCTCCCTGCCCCCCCATCTTCCACCTGCTGGACCACCTCTGCCCCCCCTGTGCTCCCCTCCTGCACCTCCACTCTCACTCTGAATGAGGTGTTCAGGGCCCCGTTCCTGTCGTTGAGGACCATGACCAGCTGTCTCCGGTGAGACACCACGTGTCTCTGGAGCTGAGACCTGAACCCAGAGGACAGCTTCCTCACCTGGGAAGTAACCCTCCCGTACCTGGACAGTTCCCCCACCAACTCCTCGTCCTTCAGGAACGGAGGAACATTGGACACCGTCACTTTAACCGCCGGTGTGTCCAGAGGAGAGACGGGGACGTGCGTGTCGGACACCACGACTCCGCTCTCCACCACCGCGTCGGCCTTACTCACGCTGTCCAGGAAGACGACCGCGGCTTTGTTCATCCGCACCGCGGACTTCACGCTGCCGTGGCCGACCAGCACCCCCACCGCGAGGCTGCAGTCCTCCACCGAGCACGGGGACCCGGGTACAAGTCGGATCCCGTGTCTCCTGGTTAAGTGCTACAGCTCCATGCTAGTACTTAGCACGACACTGCGCACCGACACAAACACACACACTACACCCGCCAACCCACACACACAACCCCGTGAAACCTACACCCCGCTACCCGCTCTCATACCCCACACTACCCGGTGAAAAAAAGAGACAATATTCAGAAAAACGCTCTCAGCTACCACGCTCCGAACCCTCAGCACTCCTTCCACTGAGAGAGAGAGAGAGAGAGACATAGGAGAGAGAGAGACATAGGAGAGAGAGAGAGAGAGAGGAGACAGAGAGAAAAGGAAAAAGCAATTCCAGATTACATGTGTTTGTGCTTGTGCTGCAGTGTGGGAGGGCATGTATTGGAGAGAGAGAGAGAGAGAGAGAGAGAGAGAGGGAGAGATGGATGGAGGAGTGAGAGTGTGAGTTGACTGCTCCACGTGAAGCAGGATCTTCATGTGGAGAAGCCAGTAAATTAACGCCGAAGACCAAAACGCTGATTCGGGGAACAATGTATTGGGATGAGTTGAGCAACAGTTTGACTTCCACTCTGCGTCTCCTAGCAACCACAGCGGACACCATTTTGAAAGTGTTATATTACTGTATGTTGGATGGTTGAGAAACTAAGAGAAAGGCATAAGAACAAAAAGCTCCACAGTGTGTTGACGTCGATGGATGGATGCATGTTCTCTCTTCTTTTATTTTGAAATTGGTGCAAAGGAAATAATAAAACTAAAATAGGAAAATAAAGTCAGCCCAGTCGCCTGAAAACAAATGTTGGCATTGTGGTATTGTGATATAATAACGGGAACGTCCCCTGAGGGCAGCTGGTAGTGGTCCAACAAACACGGGACTTTCACCCAGGAGGCCGATGTTCATGTCACTTTCGGCTATGTGAGAAATTTATGTTACTTTACGTTAAGTTATGTTATGTTAAGTTACGTTAAGTTAAGTTAAGTTAAGTTACGTTACGTTAAGTTACGTTACGTTAAGTTACGTTACGTTAAGTTACGTTACGTTACGTTAAGTTAAGTTACGTTACGTTAAGTTACGTTACGTTAAGTTAAGTTACGTTAAGTTACGTTACGTTAAGTTTCGTTACGTTAAGTTTCGTTACGTTAAGTTACGTTACGTTAAGTTACGTTAAGTTAAGTTACGTTACGTTAAGTTACGTTAAGTTACGTTATGTTACGTTATGTTACATTACGTTATGTTACGTTACGTTACGTTACGTTAAGTTACGTTAAGTTACGTTATATTAAGTTACGTTACGTTACGTTAAGTTAAGTTACGTTACGTTAAGTTACGTTAAGTTACGTTATGTTACGTTATGTTACATTACGTTATGTTACGTTACGTTAAGTTACGTTAAGTTACGTTAAGTTACGTTAAGTTACGTTAAGTTACGTTATATTAAGTTACGTTACGTTAAGTTACGTTACGTTAAGTTACGTTACGTTAAGTTACGTTACGTTAAGTTACGTTACGTTAAGTTACGTAATGTTATGTTAAGTTACGTTATGTTACGTTATGTTACGTTATGTTACGTTATGTTACATTACGTTAAGTTACATTACATTATGTTACGTTAAGTTATGCTACATTAAGTTACGTTACGTTATGTTACGTTAAGTTACGTTAAGTTACATTACGTTAAGTTACATTACGTTATGTTACATTAAGTTACGTTAAGTTAAGTTACGTTAAGTTACGTTAAGTTACGTTACGTTACGTTACGTTAAGTTAAGTTAAGTTACGTTAAGTTACGTTACGTTAAGTTACATTACGTTAAGTTACATTACGTTAAGTTAAGTTACGTTAAGTTACGTTACGTTAAGTTACATTACGTTACGTTAAGTTACATTACGTTACGTTAAGTTACGTTATGTTAAGTTAAGTTAAGTAAAGTTATGTTACGTTAAGTTACGTTACGTTACGTTACGTTACGTTACGTTACGTTACGTTACGTTACGTTACGTTACGTTAAGTTATGTTACGTTAAGTTATGTTACGTTAAGTTATGTTACGTTAAGTTATGTTACGTTACGTTATGTTACATTAAGTTACGTTAAGTTAAGTAAAGTTACGTTACGTTAAGTTACGTTAAGTTACGTTAAGTTACGTTATGTTACGTTATGTTACGTTAAGTCACATTAAGTTAAGTTACGTTAAGTTATGTTACGTTAAGTTACGTTATGTTACGTTAAGTTACGTTAAGTTACGTTAAGTTATGTTACGTTAAGTTACTTTAAGTTAAGTTATGCTACGTTATGTTACGTTAAGTTACGTTATGTTACGTTAAGTTACGTTAAGTTACGTTAAGTTATGTTAGTTTTGTTGACTCGACCCATCGTTTCACGACGTTAGCCGTGGAGCATTGTGCGTTTCTGCAGGAACGTTGACGTGCAGCGTTTATGAAACAACAACAACAAAACGTTCAAAGCCCAAAAAAAATTCTGCCGACTTGAGGAAAGTCTGGAGGCCGAGAGCAACGACATCGTGAAGAGTGCAGAACATTTTGTGAGCAGTGTTGGACTTGGATTTTAAAAGCTGCTTCAGTTTCAAGCGACACAGAACGCCACCGAGGTTTAGTTCTGGTGAAACGAGCCTCCGGACTCTTCCAATGGGACGTTGTTCTGGGCTAAAGTTCGGCCTCCGGAGCCTCCGACACGTCAATGCTGTGATATTAAAATTACTCTCTAACCACAACATGATGCTCTGTGTCGGTCGTTCGTTGTTCATTCTTGAAGAGAATCACACAACAATAATCCGAGTCTCATGAATCGGTAAACGCATGTTTTTAAATACCTTGAACGCTCCTTTCAGACTGCAGCTGTTTACGAGTGTTTAAGACGTGTAAATATTAAACGGGCTCGTTGTAAAGTTGTCTTTTTCTTCTGTGTGTGTGTGTGTGTGTGTGTGTGTGTGTGTGTGTGTGTGTGTGTGTGTGTGTGTGTAACTGATGCCCATTTAAAGCCGGGCGCTAGTCTTTTGTCCTTCTATCCCCAACTAACAAGGGCCTATTTAATTGCAGTGGTTTGGGAGGGCATACAATTACCACTGGAGCTGAACCAAGCTAAACACACGCACACACACACACACACACACTTACACTCACACACACACACACACACACACACACACACAATTCTCCTTAATGAGCGGCACCATCAGCTCTCTTTTCTTCCTCTCTTTCATTTGCATTTCTCTCCACTGTCTCCTCCCACCTGCGCTGTCGAGGCGTTTGGATTAAGCGCTCCCCGTCGTCATCGTCCTCTTCTGTCTGTCGCCTCCCAGACCCTCCGACGGCTTTCCTTCAGATCTCTCCTCTTGTTTCAGATGCTTCCTCTAAGCTTCTCCTCCTCTCTCCTCCCTCTATCGCTTTCTCGCCTCCTGGCGTCGCCAAAGTCCTCTTTGCGTGATATCACAACGGCGTTCTTGCTTGTTGGCGTCGTTTTGTTTCACGCCATCCAGTCTGTACTGACTGCCACGTGAAGGTGATGATGATGAGCGCTATATACATGTGAATATGAAGCTCAGAGCAAACAGGGTCAACGTAACCAACAGGGGCCCCTGGTGGTCAGGAGAGAGAATGCAGCTTTAACACATGAAGCATAGACTTCTATACAACCAGAGGAGTTGCCCCCTGGTGGTCAGGAGAGAGAATGCAGCTTTAACACATGAAGCATAGACTTCTATACAACCAGAGGAGTCGCCCCCTGGTGGTCAGGAGAGAGAATGCAGCTTTAACACATGAAGCATAGACTTCTATACAACCAGAGGAGTCGCCCCCTGGTGGTCAGGAGAGAGAATGCAGCTTCAACACATGAAGCATAGACTTCTATACAACCAGAGGAGTCGCCCCCTGGTGATCAGGAGAGAGAATGCAGCTTTAACACATGAAGCATAGACTTCTATACAACCAGAGGAGTCGCCCCCTGGTGGTCAGGAGAGAGAATGCAGCTTTAACACATGAAGCATAGACTTCTATACAACCAAAGGAGTCGCCCCCTGGTGGTCAGGAGAGAGAATGCTGCTTGACAGACATTTAAAATGAAAAACGGTTTCTGAGAAGCACAACAATACATTGACATATACAATATGAAGTCATATCAATCATTAAAGAGCTTTGACAGCATTCATAACAACTCTGCTTGTCTTGTCTCCTCTCACAGGTTCTTATAAAGGAATGTGTAAGCAGATAGATCACTTCCCTGAGGATGCAGACTACACAGCGGATGCTTCCGAGTACTTCCTACGTGAGTCTTTCCGTCCATATTCCGGAGTTTATTAATGTTTTCATTCTTTAACTTCACTACTTCAATGTTTTAGTTTCATGGAACTTTTACCGTGTTTTTAAGCTTATTTTGTAAAAGAAGTCCAAAGTCTTAAAAATGACCTTCTCATCCTACTAAACCGCTCTCTCCAAGGCGACCTTTTTTCTCCTGGGTTATGGTCTCAGTTTGAAACATTTGGTTTATGTCGTATTCGTAACGGAACAACGTGATTATGTTTCCTAAAAACATCGTGAAGCCTCAGACGTGAAGCCCGTTCTCCTGGTGAAGGTCCTGTGTTTGTGTGTCCCACCCAAACCTCCTCAGATAGCTCATCATCCCACTCATTCTACAATTAAAACATGATTTAATATGAATGATTATAACAATATGTGGAATCACTGGAGTTAAAATGATCGATCGGTGAGATGCAAAAATAAGTTTCAGCTCGATGATGAGGAGACGCAGGGAGATGACGAAGAGTAGCAAGAGGCCGAAGATGAGCCAGAGTAAAGGTGCAGAGACTCAGAGGAGGAAGAGGAGGAAGAGGAGGAAGAGGGGGAAGAGGGGGAAGAGGGGGGGGATTAGGTCACTGAGGACGAGGTGGCAGGAGCCAAGGAGAAGGGAAGGTTGCAGGAGGTGAAGGACACGGAGTAGGGTACCAGTGCAGTGCTGCTGCTCTCCCAGCGGCTTGGCCAATTAGGGCACTTCCTTCTATAAATACTCCAGGCTCCGCTATGTGGGTCACACCTCCTCCCTCTCCTCCTTCTTCCCGTCCCTCCTCCTCCTCCTCCCTCTCCTCCTTCTTCCCGTCCCTCCTCCTCATCCTCCCTCTCCTCCTTCCTCCCGTCCCTCCTCCACCTCCTCGCTCTCCTCCTTCCTCCCGTTCCTTCGCCTCCTCCTCCCTCTCCTCCTTCCTCCCATCCCTCCTCCTCCTCGCTCTCCTCCTTCCTCCCGTTCCTTCGCCTCCTCCTCCCTCTCCTCCTTCCTCCCGTTCCTTCACCTCCTCCTCCCTCTCCTCCTTCCTCCCATCCCTCCTTCTCCTCCCTCTCCTCCTTCCTCCCGTCCCTCCTCCTCCTCCTCCCTCTCCTCCTTCCTCACATCCCTTCGTCTCCTCCTCCCTCTCCTCCTTCCTCCCATCCCTCCTCCTCTCTCGGATCAATTAGAAACTACCTCTTCCTGAAGTGACCAAAGAGCAGGAGGTGCAGGGAGGAGGAGTAGGGATGGGAGGAAGGAGGAGAGGGAGGAGGAGGAGGGATGGGAGGAAGGAGGAGAGGGAGGAGGAGGAGGAGGAGTAGGGATGGGAGGAAGGAGGAGAGGGAGGAGGAGGAGGGATGGGAGGAGAGGGAGGAGGAGGAGGGATGGGAGGAAGGAAGGAGGAGAGGGAGGAGGAGGAGGAGGAGGGATGGGAGGAAGGAGGAGAGGGAGGAGGAGGAGGGATGGGAGGAGAGGGAGGAGGAGGAGGGATGGGAGGAAGGAAGGAGGAGAGGGAGGAGGAGGAGGAGTAGGGATGGGAGGAAGGAGGAGAGGGAGGAGGAGGAGGAGGAGGGATGGGAGGAAGGAGCAGAGTGAAGTGACCAAAGAGCAGGAGGTGCAGGGAGTCGGGCTTCCCCCCCGGCACAGATGAGACATCGATGGTCCGGTGCTCTGGTATCCGTTACGCCCCCGAGGAGCAGAAGGAGCAGACGGTTTGTTTTATTACATTTTCTTTGCGGTGGAAAATAGAAGCTGCTTCATTTTGAATTACTGTATTTTGTCCAGATGAACCACTGATCCTGCAGATCTCCTTCCTCTCCCGCTGTGCGTCGTCATGGCAACCATTTGAAATATCCGGGGTCTTAACCGCGTGTGTTTGTATGTGTGTGTGTGTGTGAGTGCGTGTGTCTGTGTGTGTGTCTGTGTGTGTGTGTGTCTGTGTGTGTGTGTGTGAGTGCGTGTGTCTGTGTGTCTGTGTGTGTGTGTGTGTGTGTCTGTGTGTGTGTGTTTGTGTGTGTGTGTGTGTCTGTGTGTGTGTGTGTGTGCGTGTCTGTGTGTCTGTGTGTGTGTGTGTTTGTGTGTGTGTGTGTGTGTGGGTGTCTGTGTGTGTGTGTCTGTGTGTGTGTGTGCGTGTCTGTGTGTCTGTGTGTGTGTGTGTGCGTGTCTGTGTGTGTGTGTGTCTGTGTGTGTGCGTGTCTGTGTGTGTGTGTGTCTGTGTGTGTGTGTGTCTGTGTGTGTGCGTGTCTGTGTGTCTGTGTGTGTGTGTTTGTGTGTGTGTGTCTGTGTGTGTGTGTTTGTGTGTGTTTGTGTGTGTGTGTGTTTGTGTGTGTGTGTCTAGCTTTTTGAGGTGTCGGTACATTTGAGTTTGGTCCAAAAGCCGGACAAACCAAACACAACGGTTGTTTCCTCTTTTGACCGTCAGGGAGGAACAAAAGCCTTAAAACTGAACTTCAATGCACTTTGAGAAAGGTTCTATATGTTGGGAGAGACCTGGATGGAGAGACCTGGATGGAGAGACCTGGATGGAGAGACCCTGTATGGAGAGACCCTGGATGGAGAGACCCTGGATGGAGAGACCTGGATGGAGAGACCTGGATGGAGAGACCCTGTATGGAGAGACCTGGATGGAGAGACCCTGGATGGAGAGACCCTGGATGGAGAGACCTGGATGGAGAGACCTGGATGGAGAGACCCTGGATGGAGAGACCCTGGATGGAGAGACCCTGTATGGAGAGACCCTGGATGGAGAGACCTGGATGGAGAGACCCTGGATGGAGAGACCCTGTATGGAGAGACCCTGGATGGAGAAACCTGGATGGAGAGACCCTGTATGGAGAGACCCTGGATGGAGAGACCCTGGATGGAGAGACCTGGATGGAGAGACCTGGATGGAGAGACCTGGATGGAGAGACCTGGTCGGCTACGTACATTATTTATTTTGGTCTCATTCCACTTTGGTCTCTCAGGTCTCGAATTGTATGTGAACATTTGCTTTTTCAATCCGTTCTCACTCCATCTCGTCCAACGCCGACGCACCGAGGCACCTGTCACCTGTCACCTGTCACCGGTCACCTGTCACCTGTCACCTGTCACCGGTCACCTGTCACCTGTCACCTGGCACCTGGCACCGGTCACCTGGCACCTGGCACCTGTCACCTGGCACCTGGCACCTGGCACCTGGCACCTGGCACCTGTCACCTGGCACCTGGCACCTGTCACCTGGCACCTGTCACCTGGCACCTGGCACCTGGCACCTGGCACCTGTTTTTTATTATCCCCAACCAAGTTGACTGCAAAGTCAGGCTTCAAGTACCAATGCCGGCTTTTCTCCCTTCTGGCTTCGTCAAGAGTTTGATTGACATGTAGTTCATCTAATCGCTAGCCAAGGCGTTGTTTTGAAAGTGCCCGCCCCTTTTTGAAACACAGCCCAATGACGGCTTCTCAGACCGGCGGATGGAGTTCTAACCCACGACTTGTTATGCCTCAACCTAACCGAGTAGCTGTTGCGTAAGTTCGCCCCTAAACTAAGTCGACCTCCGTTGGGCGACTGCACCGGTCCAAACTGGCGCCAGAGGGGGAACCAAGAGCTCCGGTGTGTGAAGCTCGGGGGCCACTGAGCGAGCTGCATG
>NC_046966.1:25809120-25819120 GCF_009769545.1 Cyclopterus lumpus
CTCTCTCGGGGGTGAAGTGATTAATTGAAATGAAACTAACGGTCGCACAAAATCTACCTGTTATTTTGAGTGCACACTGATATGGAACGCTCATATAAATGTAAACAGGTGTACAGGACATTATGGCTCAATACAGTAGACTCACTCTCAACCAATCAGAATGCTTGATTTCATCTACCCATATTATAATTCAGTATTTATGTATGTACGGCACGGTTATCTGTGTGAAACGTGTTCCAGAGTTGATAACAAAGGAGCAATGTGTTTTTAGTGTTAAATTAAAACTATGTGAAGTGTACTACACTTGGTTAAGAATATAAACAAGTCCTCATATGTCCTGTTGCATGGTGGTGTGTGTGTGTGTGTGTGTGTTACAGTTTAAATATAGTATAGTACAGCGTCCGTCTGTATGCGGGGTTAGATGGAAAGGGTGTAAAGTATATAACACATGGTGTGAACGTGTGTTTTTGTAAGTGTAGGTGTGTGTGTGTGTGTGTGTGTGTGTGTGTATGTGTGTGTGTGTGTGTGTGTGTGTATGTGTGTGTGTGTCGTATCATGCTTGGAGCCTGTGAATGGGATTAGACATGGCTAACAGCTCAGCTCTTGTCCTAACTGGCTGAACAAGCCACATTCAAACACACACATGTTTGTACTTCTATATTTCTGAGGACCTTGCACCAATTCCTGCCTAACTTCGACCCTGACGGGTGGTCGAAGAAGTAGGCAGATCAGGTTTTTGACCAATAAAGATTTAACATTTTTATTTTTAAAGGGAATAGTTTATGCAGCGATGGTATTGTCTTCAGAAAACCTAATTGCAGGTGTGGCCTGCAGGTGAGATGTGAAGCAGTTGCCCTGCTGGTAGTCAGTGATTGTTTTCTTTTTCTATGAGTGCATAAACTCGTTCATAGAGGAGAAATAATGCCCCCTATGCCTCAGTAGTATGCAGTCAGATATTACACATAACACATTTTTAAACCAAAAGAAAAGCGGAAGCTCTGCCTCAAATGTCCTCACTCCTACGGTTTAATTTGCGGTCCTCACAAAGACATAAAAACAAGAACATATCCACACACAGCCCTGATTTGCTCTGAAATGAAAGCAGTGTTCAGTCTTTTGCTATAATATAAAGCTGCTGCTATAATTAGACCGCTGGATCCTCGTATGTTGAGCTAATACTCTGGATGTAGATGTGAGGCGCGGCGCAACGTCACCCGCGGACAACGTCACCCGACCGGCTGATGCCGCCACGGCTATTTCTGGGAGGCGCGTTGTGACGTGGAGGCATATCACGATTCATATGAGTAACACGACATGATGATGACTGGCAGGCTACGCAGGCACCCTCCTGTGTGTGTGTGTGTGTTAGTGTGTGTGTGTGTGTTAGTGTGTGTACGGCATTCATATGAACACACGCACACATCTGCTCAGTATTGTGTGTGTGTGTGTTCATCTTAATAAGATGTGATAATTTTCAACAACAACACAAATTCTGGTGAACATGTATGTCAGCTTTATGTTGACACACAAATGTACACACACACAAACACACACAAACACACACACACAGTTGGTTATTCATCTGTAGCTGTTTTGCCAAGTTCCCACTACCACATGTTCTTTGCTGCTGGGCTCTCCCACGTGGGCGAAATGTGTGTGTGTGTGTGTGTGTGTGTGTGTGTGTGTGTGTGTGTGTGTGTGTGTGTGTGTGTGTGTGTGTGTGAGCGACCAGATTGTTCCTGCGTGGGAAGTATACAGTGTGTATGGGAAACACCCCACTTTGGAGAGTGAGCAAGTGAGTGGGTGGGAGGCTGATCGATGAGTGTGTTCACTTTGTAGCTTGTAGCTTGTTGAGTGTGTGTGTGTGTGAGTGTGTGTGTGTGTGTGTGTGTGTGTGTGTGCTTGAACCCAGGGAGCTCCCATGGTGTCCACCCCCGCCTCTATAATTCAGCCACAATTACAAGGCTCTCCTCTGCCGCAGCTAATGAAACCATAAGTCAGCCAGAGACACACACACACACACACACACACACACACACACACACACACCACTGCAGCAGAACCAACCGAGCAGTGGTAGAAATGTAGAGGGGGTTGAAAGTGTAACGGAGAGAATGAAAAAAGAAAAGAACAACAGAGGTTTGAGAGATGGAGGAAAGGAAATGGATCGTTTTGCTTTGTGTGTGCGTGTACACACACACACACACACACACACACGTGTTATCTTCTTCCCACCTGTGTGTTTAAACAGGTTATGATTTGTGTGGCGCTTGAGACACACACACACCTTTCGCTTTAAAAACATAACATTCTGAAATTCAAAAGAAATCGTACTTTTTTCACGGTGGTTGTAACTGAGTTGTTCTGCACTGAAGACGTGTTCTAGTTCTCCACTCCTTGTCCTGGTGGTTCTGTTGAGAGATGCAGAACCTTTATATCTCACAGAGAAAATCAAGACCACAGAGAGTTAAAAGACCTGAAACTCATTGGGCGTCTTAGGATACGAAAAACTTCATGAAGAAAGAAAACCACTTACAGATTGAGGAGAAATTAAAAGTTTCTCAGGATGTAACTTACAAAAAGTTTATTTCTCGTTTCTTCTCAAATCAAAACTTCCGTCTTCACAGGTTTGGTTTGAAGTGACCACAGAAGAATAAACTACTGAAAAGACGTCAACGTTACTTGTGCTGGGTGAAAGTCCTGTGGTTGTGACCTGAACACTGGTGTGCTGGGTGAAAGTCCTGTGGTTGTGACCTGAACACTGGTGTGCTTGGTGAAGGTCCTGTGGTTGTGACCTGAACACTGGTGTGCTGGGTGAAAGTCCTGTGGTTGTGACCTGAACACTGGTGTGCTGGGTGAAAGTCATGTGGTTGTGACCTGAACACTGGTGTGCTGGGTGAAAGTCCTGTGGTTGTGACCTGAACACTGGTGTGCTGGGTGAAAGTCATGTGGTTGTGACCTGAACACTGGTGTGCTGAGTGAAAGTCCTGTGGTTGTGACCTGAACACTGGTGTGCTGGGTGAAAGTCCTGTGGTTGTGACCTGAACACTGGTGTGCTTGGTGAAGGTCCTGTGGCTGTGACCTGAACACTGATGTGCTGGGTGAAAGTCCTGTGGTTGTGACCTGAACACTGGTGTGCTGGGTGAAAGTCCTGTGGTTGTGACCTGAACACTGGTGTGCTGGGTGAAAGTCCTGTGGCTGTGACCTGAACACTGGTGTGCTGGGTGAAAGTCTTCTGGTTGTGACCTGAACACTGGTGTGCTGGGTGAAAGTCCTGTGGTTGTGACCTGAACACTGGTGTGCTGGGTGAAAGTCCTGTGGTTGTGACCTGAACACTGGTGTGCTGGGTGAAAGTCCTGTGGTTGTGACCTGAACACTGGTGTGCTTGGTGAAATTCCTGTGGTTGTGACCTGAACACTGGTGTGCTGGGTGAAGGTCCTGTGGTTGTGACCTGAACACTGGTGTGCTGGGTGAAAGTCCTGTGGTTGTGACCTGAACACTGGTGTGCTGGGTGAAAGTCCTGTGGTTGTGACCTGAACACTGGTGTGCTGGGTGAAAGTCCTGTGGTTGTGACCTGAACACTGGTGTGCTGGGTGAAAGTCCTGTGGTTGTGACCTGAACACTGGTGTGCTTGGTGAAGGTCCTGTGGTTGTGACCTGAACACTGGTGTGCTGGGTGAAAGTCCTGTGGTTGTGACCTGAACACTGGTGTGCTTGGTGAAAGTCCTGTGGTTGTGACCTGAACACTGGTGTGCTTGGTGAAGGTCCTGTGGTTGTGACCTGAACGCTGGTGTGCTGGGTGAAAGTCCTGTGGTTGTGACCTGAACACTGGTGTGCTGGGTGAAAGTCCTGTGGTTGTGACCTGAACACTGGTGTGCTGGGTGAAAGTCCTGTGGTTGTGACCTGAACACTGGTGTGCTTGGTGAAGGTCCTGTGGCTGTGACCTGAACACTGGTGTGCTGGGTGAAAGTCCTGTGGTTGTGACCTGAACACTGGTGTGCTGGGTGAAAGTCCTGTGGTTGAGACCTGAACACTGGTGTGCTGGGTGAAAGTCCTGTGGCTGTGACCTGAACACTGGTGTGCTGGGTGAAAGTCTTCTGGTTGTGACCTGAACACTGGTGTGCTGGGTGAAAGTCCTGTGGTTGTGACCTGAACACTGGTGTGCTGGGTGAAAGTCCTGTGGTTGTGACCTGAACACTGGTGTGCTGGGTGAAAGTCCTGTGGTTGTGACCTGAACACTGGTGTGCTTGGTGAAAGTCCTGTGGTTGTGACCTGAACACTGGTGTGCTGGGTGAAGGTCCTGTGGTTGTGACCTGAACACTGGTGTGCTGGGTGAAAGTCCTGTGGTTGTGACCTGAACACTGGTGTGCTGGGTGAAAGTCCTGTGGTTGTGACCTGAACACTGGTGTGCTGGGTGAAAGTCCTGTGGTTGTGACCTGAACACTGGTGTGCTGGGTGAAAGTCCTGTGGTTGTGACCTGAACACTGGTGTGCTTGGTGAAGGTCCTGTGGTTGTGACCTGAACACTGGTGTGCTGGGTGAAAGTCCTGTGGTTGTGACCTGAACACTGGTGTGCTTGGTGAAAGTCCTGTGGTTGTGACCTGAACACTGGTGTGCTTGGTGAAGGTCCTGTGGTTGTGACCTGAACGCTGGTGTGCTGGGTGAAAGTCCTGTGGTTGTGACCTGAACACTGGTGTGCTGGGTGAAAGTCCTGTGGTTGTGACCTGAACACTGGTGTGCTGGGTGAAAGTCCTGTGGTTGTGACCTGAACACTGGTGTGCTTGGTGAAGGTCCTGTGGTTGTGACCTGAACACTGGTGTGCTGGGTGAAAGTCCTGTGGTTGTGACCTGAACACTGGTGTGCTTGGTGAAAGTCCTGTGGTTGTGACCTGAACACTGGTGTGCTTGGTGAAGGTCCTGTGATTGTGACCTGAACGCTGGTGTGCTGGGTGAAAGTCCTGTGGTTGTGACCTGAACGCTGGTCTGATGGGTGAAAGTCCTGTGGTTGTGACCTGAACACTGGTGTGCTGGGTGAAAGTCCTGTGGTTGTGACCTGAACACTGGTGTGCTTGGTGAAAGTCCTGTGGTTGTGACCTGAACACTGGTGTGCTGGGTGAAAGTCCTGTGGTTGTGACCTGAACACTGGTGTGCTTGGTGAAGGTCCTGTGGTTGTGACCTGAACACTGGTGTGCTGGGTGAAAGTCCTGTGGTTGTTTGTCTTTGACACATTTAATGCTGCGAGCGCCTCCAAGTGAGAACAACCGGGAGCCAATCAGGACTTCAGGGTCCAGAACTGTCGTTTGGGCTGAAGGTTTCAGAACGAGCAAAGACAAACAGACACACTAAAAAAGGGAAGTTGGAGGTTCAATTCCCTCAGCGGCCCCCGAGCGTCCTCCACGAAGACGCTCACTTTCAACTCGCCCCGCTCTCCTTCTCTTTTGATGCACTCGGTGGCGCCTGCAGGCCAGCGCGTTGGGTTTAAATCTCCTGCTTTTAAACTCTCTTTAGAGAAAGAGAGAGAGATTGCTGGAGGCAAAGCAGCTTCACAGAGAAATGGAGGCCTCCGGTCTTCTACCTTCTCGTCTTCTGCTTTCTTCTCGTTTGTTTACACTTTCATCCCTCTATCCTCCAGTATTCAGTCAGTTTTAGTTTCCAAGCGAAGTTGCGTTGATATGGTAACGCAACTTTATTTAAAGCCAAAGTCTGAAGCGTCACCGTTTCGGAATCTGTTTTATCTTCATGCATCATTTTGAAAACAAAAAAACAGGTAACGAACACTAAGATGAAATATTATCCAGTACAGAGATTAGACGTTAAAACGCCCCCTGGTGGTCAGTAGAGAGAATGCAGCTTTAACACATGAAGCATAGACTTCTATACAACCAGAGGAGTCGCCCCCTGGTGGTCAGTAGAGAGAATGCAGCTTTAACACATGAAGCATAGACTTCTATACAACCAGAGGAGTCGCCCCCTGGTGGTCAGTAGAGAGAATGCAGCTTTAACACATGAAGCATAGACTTCTATACAACCAGAGGAGTCGCCCTCTGGTGGTCAGTAGAGAGAATGCAGCTTTAACACATGAAAGCATAGACTTCTATACAACCAGAGGAGTCGCCCCCTGGTGGTCAGGAGAGAGAATGCAGCTTTAAGACATAAAGCATAGACTTCTATACAACCAGAGGAGTCGCCCCCCTGGTGGTCAGGAGAGAGAATGCAGCTTTAAGACATGAAGCATAAACTTCTATACAACCAGAGGAGTCGCCCCCCTGGTGGTCAGGAGAGAAAATGCAGCTTTAAGACATGAAGCATAGACTTCTATACAACCAGAGGAGTCGCCCACCTGGTGGTCAGGAGAGAGAATGCAGCTTTAAGACATGAAGCATAGACTTCTATACAACCAGAGGAGTCGCCCCCCTGGTGGTCAGGAGAGAAAATGCAGCTTTAAGACATGAAGCATAGACTTCTATACAACCAGAGGAGTCGCCCACCTGGTGGTCAGGAGAGAGAATGCAGCTTTAAGACATGAAGCATAGACTTCTATACAACCAGAGGAGTCGCCCACCTGGTGGTCAGGAGAGAGAATGCAGCTTTAAGACATGAAGCATAGACTTCTATACAACCAGAGGAGTCGCCCACCTGGTGGTCACTTTTACTTCCTGTTGTAACAAACAGGAAGTAAAAGTGCGTTGAAAATCTCAGCCAGCCGTGTGTTCACCTTTAGTGAGTGATAAATAAAGTGGAGTAGTGTGTGTGTGTGTCTGTGTCTATGTGTGTGTGTGTGTGTGTGTCTGTGTCTGTGTGTGTGTGTCTGGAAGCATTACCGCTTACTCCGGGGAAAAAGATGTGTGTGTCCGTGTTTTATGCGTCCAGTATGTTGTTAGTGTGAGGGGCTTATCCACCTTGAAGTCAATTTGCCCTGACAGCACATGTCAATGAAGAAGAGGAGATGGGGTTAAAACAAATACATCAGGAGGAGGGTGGAGCTTGGTGCAGAGCCACACTGGAGAGAGAGAGAGAGAGAGAGAGAGAGTTAACAAACAGAAATAAAAAAGAGAAACAAGATGAAGTGTGAGCAACGTCTTCCTTCCTTCACAGAAAAGTTGTTTTATTATTATGATTTAAATCTTGTTTTGATTGTTTTTTTAATGGACCTTCAAGAAACACGAACCAGTTGTCGCGTTATGTTGTCGCGTTACGTTGTCGCGTTACGTTGTCACGTTACGTTGTCGCGTTACGTTGTCGCGTTACGTTGTCGCGTTACGTTGTCGCGTTACGTTGTCGCGTTACGTTGTCTCGTTACGTTGTCGCGTTACGTTGTCTCGTTACGTTTACTCGTTACGTTGTCTCGTTACGTTGTCTCGTTACGTTGTCTCGTTACGTTGTCGCGTTACGTTGTCGCGTTACGTTGTCGCGTTACGTTGTCTCGTTACGTTGTCTCGTTACGTTGACTCGTTACGTTGTCGCGTTACGTTGTCGCGTTACGTTGTCGCGTTACGTTGTCGCGTTACGTTGTCGCGTTACGTTGACTCGTTACGTTGTCTCGTTACGTTGTCGCGTTACGTTGTCGCGTTACGTTGTCGCGTTACGTTGTCGCGTTACGTTGTCTCGTTACGTTGTCGCGTTACGTTGTCTCGTTACGTTTACTCGTTACGTTGTCTCGTTACGTTGTCTCGTTACGTTGTCTCGTTACGTTGTCTCGTTACGTTGTCGCGTTACGTTGTCTCGTTACGTTGTCTCGTTACGTTGACTCGTTACGTTGTCGCGTTACGTTGTCGCGTTACGTTGTCGCGTTACGTTGTCGCGTTACGTTGTCGCGTTACGTTGACTCGTTACGTTGTCTCGTTACGTTGTCGCGTTACGTTGTCGCGTTACGTTGTCGCGTTACGTTGTCTCGTTACGTTGTCGCGTTACGTTGTCTCGTTACGTTTACTCGTTACGTTGTCTCGTTACGTTGTCTCGTTACGTTGTCTCGTTACGTTGTCTCGTTACGTTGTCGCGTTACGTTGTCGCGTTACGTTGTCTCGTTACGTTGTCTCGTTACGTTGTCTCGTTACGTTGACTCGTTACGTTGTCGCGTTACGTTGTCGCGTTACGTTGTCGCGTTACGTTGTCGCGTTACGTTGTCGCGTTACGTTGTCGCGTTACGTTGTCGCGTTACGTTGTCGCGTTACGTTGTCGCGTTACGTTGTCGCGTTACGTTGTCGCGTTACGTTGTCGCGTTACGTTGACTCGTTACGTTGTCTCGTTACGTTGTCGCGTTACGTTGTCTCGTTACGTTGTCTCGTTACGTTGTCGCGTTACGTTGTCGCGTTACGTTGTCGCGTTACGTTGTCGCGTTACGTTGTCGCGTTACGTTGTCTCGTTACGTTGTCTCGTTACGTTGTCGCGTTACGTTGTCTCGTTACGTTGTCTCGTTACGTTGTCTCGTTACGTTGTCTCGTTACGTTGTCTCGTTACGTTGTCGCGTTACGTTATGTTATTATTTGAACACAAACAGATTTTTTCTTTAAGCATAAACCAGTTGTTTGGTTTCCTAAACCCTGAATAACTTCCCCAATGTGTTTTTCTGCCAGCGATGCTGATATGAAACATATTTTTGGGGTTTGAAGAAACAAACAAGGACAAAAAGATTTTGCCGACTGGGTTGAAAAATAGCATTGAATCATCCTTTAACCTAGATCGTGGTTAGATTCTGCAACCTACTGCATTATTTACCAACCTCCTAATGTTGCATTTTAAAATGTTGCTGTTTCAGCGTTTAAATATTAGTTAACGGCAACAACAGCAGAGCATTTAGTACACAAATATCATTTAAAAACATTAGCTTTCATCATTTATTTTTTACTCACTCACGTTTATTAAAGGACGAGAACTAAAGACAGGAAAAAGAGGAGAATCTGATATCTTCAACAGGGGGAAAAGTTGAGGAATGTGACTTTGGTTGGCCTCAGAAACCAGATCGAGCTCCGTAACCACGGCAGCATCACGACGACCCCGAGGCCAATCAGCCAATCGGCCGTGCAGAGGGCGATTAGACAGACAGCTGATGGACGGACTGATAGGGGAGGAAAGGGAGGAAGGGATGGAAGAGAGGGAAGTGAGGAATGGAAGGGATGGAGGGAAGGAAGGAAGGGAGGATGGGGCACGGATGGAGAGACGGAGCGATAGATGGAGAGAAGGGGGATGCACGTTACAATGGAGGAGAGGTCTTGGCAGGATATACACTTTTTAAAACATTATTTATTGCTTGTTTTTTTCTACAATTGACTTGGAATGATATATTACTAATATATTAAAGTTGTTGCGTTACGTTGTTACGATACGTTGTTGTGTTACGTTGTTGCGTTACGTTGTTGCGTTACGTTGTTGCGTTACGTTGTTGCGATACGTTGTTGCGATACGTTGTTGCGTTACGTTGTTGCGTTACGTTGTTGCGTTACGTTGTTGCGTTACGTTGTTGCGTTACGTTGTTGCGTTACGTTGTTGCGATACGTTGTTGCGATACGTTGTTGCGATACGTTGTTGCGATACGTTGTTGCGTTACGTTGTTGCGTTACGTTGTTGCGTTACGTTGTTGCGATACGTTGTTGCGATACGTTGTTGCGTTACGTTGTTGCGATACGTTGTTGCGTTACGTTGTTGCGTTACGTTGTTGCGTTACGTTGTTGCGTTACGTTGTTGCGTTACGTTGTTGCGTTACGTTGTTGCGTTACGTTGTTGCGTTACGTTGTTGCGTTACGTTGTTGCGTTACGTTATTGCGATACGTTGTTGCGATACGTTGTTGCGATACGTTGTTGCGTTACGTTGTTGCGATACGTTGTTGCGATACGTTGTTGCGTTACGTTGTTGCGTTACGTTGTTGCGTTACGTTGTTGCGATACGTTGTTGCGATACGTTGTTGCGATACGTTGTTGCGATACGTTGTTGCGATACGTTGTTGCGTTACGTTGTTGCGTTACGTTGTTGCGTTACGTTGTTGCGCTACTAATTGAACAAACTATG
>NC_046966.1:25824120-25826620 GCF_009769545.1 Cyclopterus lumpus
CTGCTTCAGGTATCAAGGCTTTTTAAAAGTTATTTTTTATTCTTATCTTGCCTTTTCATTTATTTTCTCGGTTCCTTTGAACTCTCACACAGCCTTAGTCTCTCTTTCTTTGTCTCATTTTTTTTCTCGTTTCGCGTTGTGTTTGTTGTAAATGAGAATCCCCCCCCCCAAAAAAAAACCAACAAAAAACACCAACAAACAAACAAAAACAAAAAAAGCGTAATGTCTTTTCAAGGTGCCAAAACTGAATGATTCTGAACTTGGATTCGAGTCCTGATGACGAATAAAAATTGAACCACCCCGTAGGGAACAGAGCGAGTGCTTGTTGTCGTGTTTGGTTTCCAGAGTCCTCCAAATGCATTGTGGGAATTCATTCGAATGTCACTCAAATCTTGTGTTTCGTTGTCCCGTCGGCTGTCAAGGAGAAGTTTTGTTTTCAAGGAGTTTGAAACGTCTTTGAGAGAGAAGATCTAAGAATGAATTTGTTCTTCAGCTTCAGCTCATTGAACGGCTTAAAAAAAGATCTTAATCATTTAAAGGGACAGCGTGTAACTTTTAGGGTGGTATCATTTATTAATAAATTTGAATCGGTGTATAATTATGGGGTCGGATCAGTAATCAATAATTGCAAATGCACACAGAAAGACTCACAAATACAGTCCAATGCACACATGAATAAATGAGGATTTATGTAAATGTGAAAGAAAAACCAAGGCGCGACATCTGATTGGCTACAGATAGTGAATCCAGCCACCAGGGGGAGTCTCATAACACACACATGAGGAGCGATACACAAACAATTGCAGTGAGATCCACAAACAATAAGAAGAATTTACATAGAAATGCAGAAATAAATTTGTGATTTTTCTTTTACATTTATATAAATCGTAATTTATTTATGTGCATTGGAATGTATGTGAATCGTTCTGCGTGCATTTGTGAATGTTTGTGTATTGATTACTTATCTGACCCCTTAGATAATCACCCGAAACTAAGAATCGTTATTCATGAGCTCATATTCATTTAAATCTACAGGAGGAACTGTGTTCTTCATTCTTCATGAACTCAGAAATGTCATTTATTTTATTGACGTCTTACATTTCCTGTGAGATGTGAATGACTTTACAAAGTTAATGTTGTGAACGTTAAGGTTGTAAGGTAAAGTATGAAATATAAATAACTTATCATTCTGTTCTTAATTTGTAATACACACTGTCCCTTTAAGGAAAGCATCAGTCTGGAGCTCAGCCGCCGTCCTGCGACATGAGTTTGACGGGGAATATTTTTTTGGTTTTCATACTTCATGACATTCCCGGAACATTTTATATGAGCGTCAATTAATGGCGTGGACCGATTAAGCCCCGCCCCCGGAAACATTTAAAGTGACGCACCATGAAAACCAGCCATAAGTTTTCATACCGTCATAAACTGATGTTGATGAACATAAACAGTGACGATATTATTAATTATGTATTTTATTTACTTCGATAAATAACTTTAAATTATAAATTACTTTTATTCTCATCCTAACTACATAGTTTAGTTCAGACCTCCGTCAGTTTCATCCTAACTTAGTAGTTTAGTTCAGACCTCCGTCAGTCTCATCTAAACTACGTAGTTTAGTTCAGACCTCCGTCAGTCTCATCCAAACTACGTAGTTTAGTTCAGACCTCCGTCAGTCTCATCCTAACTACGTAGTTTAGTTCAGACCTCCGTCAGTCTCATCCTAACTACGTAGTTTAGTTCAGACCTCCGTCAGTCTCATCTAAACTACGTAGTTTAGTTCAGACCTCCGTCAGTCTCATCTAAACTACGTAGTTTAGTTCAGAACTCCATCAGTCTCATCCTAACTACGTAGTTTAGTTCAGACCTCCATCAGTCTCATCTAAACTACGTAGTTTAGTTCAGACCTCCGTCAGTCTCATCCTAACTACGTAGTTTAGTTCAGACCTCCATCAGTCTCATCTTAACTACGTAGTTTAGTTCAGACCTCCGTCAGTCTCATCTTAACTACGTAGTTTAGTTCAGACCTCCGTCAGTCTCATCCTAACTACGTAGTTTAGTTCAGACCTCCATCAGTCTCATCTAAACTACGTAGTTTAGTTCAGACCTCCGTCAGTCTCATCCTAACTACGTAGTTTAGTTCAGACCTCCGTCAGTCTCATCCTAACTACGTAGTTTAGTTCAGACCTCCATCAGTCTCATCTAAACTACGTAGTTTAGTTCAGACCTCCATCAGTCTCATCCTAACTACGTAGTTTAGTTCAGACCTCCGTCAGTCTCATCCTAACTACGTAGTTTAGTTCAGACCTCCGTCAGTCTCATCCTAACTACGTAGTTTAGTTCAGACCTCCATCAGTCTCATCTAAACTACGTAGTTTAGTTCAGACCTCCATCAGTCTCATCTAAACTACGTAGTTTAGTTCAGACCTCCGTCAGTCTCATCCTAACTACGTAGTTTAGTTCAGACCTCCGTCAGTCTCATCCTAACTACGTAGTT
>NC_046966.1:25831620-25841620 GCF_009769545.1 Cyclopterus lumpus
ACAGACGGCCGGATGAAGGAACCAGGGAACAGACGGCCGGATGAAGGAACCGGGGAACAGACGGGCAGATGAAGGAACCGAGGAACAGACGGCCGGATGAAGGAACCAGGGAACAGACGGCCGGATGAAGGAACCGGGGAACAGACGGGCAGATGAAGGAACCGGGGAACAGACGGCCGGATGAAGGAACCGGGGAACAGACGGGCAGATGAAGGAACCGGGGAACAGACGGCCGGATGAAGGAACCAGGGAACAGACGGGCGGATGAAGGAACCGAGGAACAGACGGCCAGATGAAAGAACCGAGGAACAGACGGCCGGATGAAGGAACCAAGGAACAGACGGCCGGATGAAGGAACCGGGGAACAGACGGGCGGATGAAGGAACCGGGGAACAGACGGGCGGGTGAAGGAACCGGGGAACAGACGGGCGGATGAAGGAACCAGGGAACAGACGGCCGGATGAAGGAACCGGGGAACAGACGGGCAGATGAAGGAACCGGGGAACAGACGGGCAGATGAAGGAACCGGGGAACAGACGGCCGGATGAAGGAACCGGGGAACAGACGGGCAGATGAAGGAACCGGGGAACAGACGGCCGGATGAAGGAACCGGGGAACAGACGGGCAGATGAAGGAACCGGGGAACAGACGGGCAGATGAATGGGCGAGAAGAACAACTTCAGTCCCAGTCTGGACCGGAGGAAGGTTCTAAGCCGGACTCAGGTTCTGGACGGCCTCGCGGCGTTCCTGGTAGAGAGCGTGGAAGGCCTGGGCTAGACCGAGGAGCGGCGCCTCACAGTTCTCCATCTCCTTCTGAGAGAGAGAGAGAGTGAGAGAGAGGGTGAGAGAGTGAGAGAGAGGGTGAGAGAGGGAGTAAAGAGTGAGAGGGTGAGAGAGAGAGTAAAGAGTGAGAGTGAGGGTGAGAGAAAGAGTGAGAGAGGGTGAGAGAGAGTAAAGAGTGAGAGAGAGTAAAGAGTGAGAGTGAGAGAGGGTGAGAGAGAGAGTAAAAAGTGAGAGAGAGGGTGAGAGAGAGAGTAAAGAGTGAGAGGGTGAGAGAGAGAGAGAGAGTAAACAGTGAGAGAGAGGGTGAGAGAGAGAGTAAAGAGTGAGAGTGAGAGAGGGTGAGAGAGAGAGTAAAGAGTGAGAGAGAGAGTAAAGAGTGAGAGTGAGAGAGGGTGAGAGAGAGAGTAAAGAGTGAGAGAGAGGTTGAGAGAGAGAGTAAAGAGTGAGAGAGGGTGAGAGAGAGAGTAAAGAGTGAGAGAGAGAGTGAGAGTGAGAGAGGAGGACGTCGTCTCTCCACCCGTACGAAGTCAAAACAACCCAGAACACTCACGGCCGATGTCTCGTAGTAGTCCAACCCCTGGCTCTGGGCCCATTCCTGGGCCACGGAGGCCTGGACCTCCCTTCTGGAGGACAGGTCGGACTTGTTGCCCACCAGCACACCTGAGACCAAGGAACACACACATGGAGGTAAAAAGCACCACGGTCTAGAGGACATCATGTAGAAATGTGTCTTTCAAAAGACACAAAGAGGACATGACAGGCGACCGAATGAAGCGCACCTTTACCTGGATCACAGCTTTCTTATGTAACATGGAGATGATTAACACAGAAATCCAGAGAAACATGCATTTAGAATGTTAAAGTAATAAAGTAATAAATGAATATGAAGTAAAAACACCTTCAATTTGTCTGGAACCTGTCCCCCCCACCCCGAGTACCGTCTGTCAGGTGCACGTCACAGGTTTACCTGGAAGGTGCAGACCTCGGCAGCGAGCTTGAACTCGCTCCATCCAGAAGCTGCAGTTGGTAAACGAGGACTCGCTGGTCACGTCGAACACCAGACACACCAAGGAGGGCTCGCCCCACTGAGGACGAGGCCGCACGGGTTAGACTCCTCCTTTCAATGCACACAGGAAACAAGACAAGCTAAAGGGAAGCAGCCTCACCATCTTCTCACAGGCGTCCATCAGCGCCTGCTTCCCTGCAGAGTCCACGATGAAGAGCTCCTGGGGGAGAGAAGGGGAGAGAGGATGAGAAGCTAACGGCGTTGAACTTCTTCCCCACTTCCTGTGGCTCAGGGGGGCGGGACTTCCTGTCACTCACCACGCTGTCGCTGCTCTCCGGGATGAGGACGCACTTCACGAGCAGCTCCACTCCGGCCGTCTGACGAACACAACAACAACAACAACAAAGCATCTTGTTGTGTTCATGTTTCTGTGGCTTTTATAGAGAGGAGAGGAGAGAAGGAAAGGAGAGGAGGAGAGGAAAGAAGAGCAGTGAAGTGAAGGAAATGGGAGGAGAGGAGATGAGAAGGGGAAAGGAGGAAAGAGGAAAGAAGAGAGATAGAAGGAAGGGAGGGTAGGAAAGGAGAGAAGAGAAGATGAGGAGGAGAGGAGAATAGACGAGTGTAGAGAGGACGGAGAGGAAAGGAGAGAACCTCCTGATGAGGAACCGAGGAGGAGCCGAGAGGGGAGGAGGCAGAAGAATACGGAGGTCTAGGGTGACCTTGAAGAAGCAGAGGGTTCCTTCAAGGTCAGAGCCAGAAGAATGAATGGATCTGACCTCACACACACACACACACACACACACACACACACACACACACACACACACACACACACACACACACACACACACACACACACACACACACACACACACACACACACACACACACACACACACACACACACACACACACACACACACACACACACACACACACACACACACACACACACACACACACACACACACACACACACACACACACACACACACACACACACACACACACACACACACACACACCTCTGAATAACAATGAGGCCCCATTAGCAACAATAAGCCGTGTATTGTCTGACATTCTCAAAGGAGGACGTGAGGAGAATGGCCGACGACCTCAAATATTTCTGCCAATACAAAGTGGTGAAACATTCAATCCACCTGGACCTGCGCTCTTATTTATATATAAACGTATATATTTGCATGTCCTCCAACACCTTTTTCTACTTTGTTAATACTCAAGGCCGATGCAGTGCGGAGGAACTCAGTGTGTGTGTGTGTGTGTGTGTGTGTGTGTGTGTGTGTGTGTGTGTGTGTGTGTGTGTGTGTGTGTGTGTGTGTGTGTGTGTGTGTGTGCCCGCTCGTTAAGAACCGGTTCTGTTGGCTTTCCAGAACCCGGCGGTATTAATTATCGACGTTCCCGTCACCTCAGAACCCCCAATACTGCTGACGCAGCAAGAGCACGTGTCCAGAACTCACCCACAAAACCTGTTCTGGACCCAAACCAGCTACAAGACCCGCCCCCCCCCCCCCCATCCCCGGTGGAGCCGTCAGCCCTCAGCTGGTCCTTACAGGCAGTAAAGAGTATAAACATATGACGTCATTACATCAGAGAAATCAAATGTTGAGACCTTTTTTAACGTCAGGAGACACTCTTTCAGTTCAAAGCCAGAACAGAAAAATATATAAATTAAATAAGTTTACCATGAATCATCAGTGTGAATATAAGATGAATAAAGTTAAACTTTCTTAGGTGATAATTCTTGTATTGTTTTTTGTTTTTTAAACCGGGCTCTCTTCCACGTCATGAATTATCCCGAATAATACAAACAACAAAGCCTTTAAACCACTTGAGCTCTCACCATGCTGTAGTTCTTCTGGAAGAGAGTGCCGTCACTGTGGAACATGTGGGAGAGGGCGCTCTTACCCACCGCAGCGTCTCCTAGGCACACACACACACACACGTATCATATATATATATACACACACACACACACACACACACACACACACACGTATCATATATATATATACACACACACACACACACACACACACACACACACACACACACACACGTATCATATATATATACACACACACACACACACACGTATCATATATATATATATATATATATATATATATATATATATATATATATATATATATATATATATATATATATATATATATATATATGTATATATATGGGAACGCCAGATGACAAATGGAAGAAAATATATATTTTTTAAAGACAAAGTTCTGATACACCAAAAAAATGTTTTGTGAAATATTGGATAATTTGAACATGTTTAGAGGAGGAATTGTTGACAACTACACACCGATCAAAAATACTTTTTTAAAAACTTAAGTCATAACTTCCAGCTGTCAAATAAAAGGTGGTGGAGTAACTCTGACGTGTTGTAGACCACAAAACACTTAAATAACATATAAATACAATGCAGTTATATTTATTGTAGTGTGTCCGGTTTAATATGTTTTTAATCGTATTTATTGTTATTATTTCCTCTGCTGCTGTAAATCCTGTAAATGTCCCGGATGCGGAACTAAACCATGATTACCTCAAAATGTACTCATGTACCTGCATTAGTTACCCAGGTGTCAGATATATACGTGACGTTACCGGAAGTGGTTTTTGGTGACGCAGACCGCGTCACGATAACGCATCGCGCTGAGTAACCCTGACGACGGGTGGATAAACACGTCGAGGGGACCTTACCGACCAGCAGACATCTCGCCCTCAACTTCACCATGGCGGCGGACGGCTACCGGGACACCGGGGGCTCCTTTACGACGCTGGACGTCGCCCCGCTTTACGTGGAAGGCAAACACGTCTCTTAGCAACCAAGCTACGGAGGCGTTTTCATTGGTCCGGTCGGGCGCGCTCTCATTGGCTGGTTGGGAAGACGTCCAAACGCTTATGTTTAACGGTGTTCTAATTCCACCTGAGTACGGTCTGACAGGCGTTCTTTACTCACGATGGGTACACTTACTGCTGTTGCCGGTCGCCCTGACACATTAAGAACTCAAACCGTAGCCCCGACGCGGTACAAGGGCCGAGCTCGTCGGCCGGGCACACACGTGGAGTGCTTAGGTTGGAAAAAGAGCTACCTGAAAGACAAGACGAAGGGCACACGAACACACCTATCTGAAAACAACGTCCAGTGCGGCCACTAGAGGGCGGGGTTTCTTACCTCGGCGTCACAAATGACTAATTATATCACGGATCTCCATGTTTTTGTGGTGATTTGTAACGTCATTGCATCACTTTCAATTGTATAAGCATATTATTGCAGCGGGGTTAATAATAAATGAATACAATTAAAATAAAACACTGAAATACTGTTCCGGTTTGAGTCAACTTGTTTTTGCAAGAAGAAGAAAAGAAAGCCTTTCAGTCAAACGGTAAAGCGCGTGACTCCTTGTGCAACCGTCTTGTGAGCACAAGCGCGCACCCCTCATAAACCCGTGCGCGTGCTCGCTTGTGTGCGCTTCTTTTCTTTTCTTTTTTTCATTAGACGTCCGTCCCAAAAGGAGTGAGAATTGGAGGCGCGTTCACGTGCTCGCCACCGGCTCATGCACAGAAAGAGAGAGAGAGAGAGAGAGAGAGAGAGAGCATCATCAAAACACTGGCATCCAGCTTCCTCTGGCCGGACATCAGAAGAGGACGACGGGGAATTTAGAGGTTAAATTAAAAAACAGAAAGATAGAGAGACCAGGGAGGCTTCCAGAAGAAGAACCAGGAGCTTCGAGGACCTCCTCCTGTGTGTTTTGAGGAGAGGAGGACCAGAGAGGAGGCTGTGCAGAAAGGAAGGAGGACCAGAGGAAGGAAGGAGGACCAGAGGAAGTAAGGAGGACCAGAGGAAGGAAGGAGGACCAGAGGAAGGAAGGAGGACCAGAGGAAGTAAGGAGGACCAGAGGAAGTAAGGAGGACCAGAGGAAGGAAGGAGGACCGGAGGACCAGAGAGGAGGCTGTGCAGAAAGGAAGGAGGACCAGAGGAAGGAAGGAGGACCAGAGGAAGAAAGGAGGACCAGAGGAAGGAAGGAGGACCAGAGAGGAGGCTGTGCAGAAAGGAAGGAGGACCATGGAGGGGATGCAGGCGTACGGAGCCGGGAAAGCCGGAGGAGCCTTCGACCCCGTCACCTTCTTCCAGCAGCCTCAGACCGTCCTCCGCATCGTGTCGTGGGTGAGCGAGGCAGAGAGACATGTATTCATTAATATATATATATTCATATATATATATATATATATATATATATATATGAATATATATATATATATATATCCTGTCTTATTGCTTTTTCTTTTGTGCCTATAAATTGTGTAAGAAATAATAATATTTCGTGCTCCCGTTGTCTGTTTGTGGCACTCAACGGGTTAATGTCAGGCGGGTTGGAGGCCTCAATGGGTCCTGGTCTCTGTTTGTATCATCATCCATAATAATAGGTAGTAAACAACAACAACAAATCCAAGAGGCTGCTTTAGTTGTATTTCATATCTGATTCAGATGAGGAATACGGAGGATTGTGTGTATTTCTTATTAAAGGAACGGTGCAACTCTTTGGTTTTCGTGGTATTTCTGGTTCATTAAATGACAATATATTATATTTCATACAAGCTGAAGTTCACGTCTTGTTAACACTTCTCCTTCAGGACCGTGTGAATGCACTCGGAGAACAAACAGGTGTTGGTTTGTTTTGACTCCAAAGCAGAGCTCGGAATATTTCTCACTTAAAGGATTAAAGAGGAACACTTTCATCAAGGAGCAGAAAGGAAAAAGATGAATGTTTTATCTTTCTAGTAAACGGTGGAAAGTCTTTCTGTCAGAAACTGATTCATTAAAATAATGAAGTCAAGAAGTGGACGTCGTCATGGAGACGTCTCTCGTTGGTTTGTGGACGCTTTAAAGCCTTGATTCATGCGCCATCTTGTTTTTTGGGAATTGACCATATTTGAACTGAGACCTGTCAATCACGGTGTAGACCCGCCCCTAAACCATCTTTATGGTCTGTTTGACTCTAAATGACCATAATTTACTAAATGAACATCATAACACATGAAGCATAGACTTCTATACAACCAGAAGAGTCGCCCCCTGGTGGTCAGGAGAGAGAAAGCAGCTTTAACACATGAAGCATAGACTTCTATACAACCAGAGGAGTCGCCCCCTGGTGGTCAGGAGAGAGAATGCAGCTTTAACACATGAAGCATAGACTTCTATACAAGCAGAGGAGTCGCCCCCTGGTGGTCAGGAGAGAGAATGCAGCTTTAACACATGAAGCATAGACTTCAATACAACCAGAGGAGTCGCCCCCTGGTGGTCAGGAGAGAGAATACAGCTTTAACACATGAAGCATAGACTTCTATACAAGCAGAGGAGTCGCCCCCTGGTGGTCAGGAGAGAGAATGCAGCTTTAACACATGAAGCATAGACTTCTATACAAGCAGAGGAGTCGCCCCCTGGTGGTCAGGAGAGAGAATGCAGCTTTAACACATGAAGCATACACTTCTATATGATCACGTATTTCTTCTTGTGAACTGAACCACAGGAAAGAAGTGTAAAAATGTGCTGTGAGTGTTTTTGTTATTTAACTCTGAAACCGTGTGAAGTCATGAGGCTGTGAGAATAAAAGGCTTTCCACCGGTCACGAGGTCCGGCCTCCAGATAAATATGTATCATAACTACACGATGAAGCCTTCTTGTGTTTAATTCTTTTCGCCACGGTCCACCGATGTCTGGAGAATAGATGCTTCTTTGTTTCAGCATCAAGAAAACGATTCAGTGAAACTCGACAACATGATTTTGTAAATACGACTGGTAGAGATGCTTCAATCCAAAACCACCAAACCAGATCCCGAACAAAGTCAACGCAAAGACACCGACGGACGCGGTGTCGACGCCGTCGCCATGTTGTTTATTTTGCAACCGGTGAACAGGAAGTGACCATATTAGGCCTGAGGAGGAGCGACGTAGAGACGAGGTGTTCCGCTTTCATTCTTTCATCCAAGGTGCACACTGAGATGATGATGATGATGATAATGATGATGAAGTCCTCCCTGACTAAACTAAAGTGTTGAACTAAATGAGTTATTACAAATGAGCCCAGACAACAGAGTAACACTGTCGGAAAGCGTTGTTAATACACTCTGGAATTCAGCTGGTTGGTGTCAGCCAACTGAACTCTCCACTGATTGGTCAACGTGCTGCAGTCAGGATTATGCCGCGCCTTGTTTTGCCCAATTCGCATTTTCTTTAGGGCTGAGGGAAGCCGTCAAACTGAAGAAGGAGGCCTTTTCGGGCCTGGTTGGCCCAGGGGTCTCTTGAAGCACCTGACAGGTACCGGCAGCCCTTCTGGCCTGCCGGTACCTGTGCAGTGGTCGCGGACGCCAGAAGGAGGTTCTGGCAAACCATCCGACGACTCAGGAAGGGAAAGCAGTGCCATTGGACTGGTAGACCGGGGTGGTTACCATTTTCAAAAATGCGGACCGGAAAGTGTGCTCAAGCTATCGTGGTATTACACTACTCAGCCTCCCGGGGAAAGCTTATGCCAGGGTGCTGGAAAGGAGGCTCTGACCGTTGGTCAAACCTCAGATTCAAGACCAGCAGTGCGGATTCCGTCCCAGCCGTGAACCTGTGGACCAGCTTTTTACCCTCGCAAGTCTATTGGAGGGGTCCTGGAAGTTTGCCCAACCAGTCTACATGTGCTTTGTGGACATGGAGAAGGCTTTCGACCGGGTCCCTCTGGGTTTTTTTGGGGGGGTGCTGCGGGAGTATGGGATGCCGGACTCTGTATGCCTGCAGTAGGAGCTCTGTTCGCATTCTCGGCATTAAGTCAGACCCGTTCCCGGTGGGTGTTGGCCTTCGCCAGGGCTGCCCTTTGTCACCGGTCCTGTTTGTGATTTTCACGGACAGGATATCTAGGCACAGCCGGGGGGTGGAGAAGGTCAGGTTTGGTGGTCTCGGGATTGCCTCTTTACTGTTTGCAGATGATGTGGTCTTGTTGGCCTCCTTAGACCGTGACCTCCGGCATTCACTGGGGCGTTTTGCAGCCGAGTGTAAAGCGGTGGGGATGAGAGTCAGCACCTCCAAATCTGAGGCCATGGTGCCCTGAAGGAAACCGGTGTGGTCCGGACAGAGTATCTCCGGGTCTTGTTCACAAATGAGGGTAAGATGGAGCAAGAGATCGACAGGCGGATCGGTGCGGCTGCAGCAGTAAAACAGGCGCTGTACCGGTCCGTCTTGGTGAAGAGGGAGCTGAGCCGGAAGGCAAAGCTCTCCATTTACTGGTCGGTCTACGTTCCAACCCTCACCTATGGTCACGAACTCTGGGTTGTAAGAACGAGGTTGTGGATACAAGCGGCCGAAATGAGCTTCCTCCGTAGGGTGGCCGGGCTCAGCCTTAGAGATAGGGTAAGGAGCTCGGACATCAGGGGGGAGCTTGGAGTCGAGTCGCTGCTCCTTCGTGTCCAAAGGAGTCAGCTGAGGTGGTTCATCTAGTCAGGATGCCTCCTGGACGCCTCCCATTAGAGGTTTTCCAGGCACGTCCAACTGGTAGGAGGCCCGGGGAAGACCCAGGACACGCTAGAGGCCTTGGAACGCCTCGGGATCCCCCAGAATGAGCTGGAAAGTATCGTGGGTGAGAGGGAAGTGGATGAAAATGGATGGATGGAAGTATTTTTTTCTGTGAAGACGGAAGTCTATTTCTCAAAGACATTCTTTATGTAATGAGCAGAAATTGACATGAGTTGCTGGACTTTATGAAGGAAAATGCACAATAAATAAGGTGTAACTTTTTTGTCAGATTTCATATTGTACGAGGATAGATTGATTTACATAAAATGACGTCAAGCACTCCACTGGTGTGTGTGTGTGTGTGTGTGTGTGTGTGTGTGTGTGTCTGTGTGTGTGTGCGTGTGTGTGTCTCTCCTTGAATTACACTTTGCCCTCGTCTCTCCATCACTCTCTCTCATTACATGAGCTGCTGCTGCCATGGAGACGGGAGCAATCAAGTATCTCGAGTCCAGGTTGCAGCATACAATAAGCCCCCACATAGATACACACACACACGCACGCACACACAAACACACACACACACACACACACACACACACACACATACACACACTGTAAATGATATCCTCCTGCAGTGATCTTGTGTTATTCAGCAGTCCAGATGACTTGAGTGT
>NC_046966.1:25846620-25886620 GCF_009769545.1 Cyclopterus lumpus
AGAAGTCTATGCTTCACGTGTTAAAGCTGCAGTCTCTCTCCTGACCACCAGGGGGCGACTCCTCTGGTTGTATAGAAGTCTATCCTTCATGTGTTAAAGCTGCAGTCTCTCTCCTGACCACCAGGGGGTGACTCCTCTGGTTGTATAGAAGTCTATCCTTCACGTGTTAAAGCTGCAGTCTCTCTCCTGACCACCAGGGGGCGACTCCTCTGGTTGTATAGAAGTCTATCCTTCATGTGTTAAAGCTGCAGTCTCTCTCCTGACCACCAGGGGGCGACTCCTCTGGTTGTATAGAAGTCTATCCTTCATGTGTTAAAGCTGCAGTCTCTCTCCTGACCACCAGGGGGCGACTCCTCTGGTTGTATAGAAGTCTATGCTTCATGTGTTAAAGCTGCAGTCTCTCTCCTGACCACCAGGGGGCGACTCCTCTGGTTGTATAGAAGTCTATCCTTCATGTGTTAAAGCTGCAGTCTCTCTCCTGACCACCAGGGGGCGACTCCTCTGGGCTTTAACTCTCACCGTTCTGGTCTCTGTTCCCAGCGTTCTGGTCCTTGATGTGGTTTGTGGGTTTCTGCCTGTTGGCCAACCAGTGGCAGGTGACCCAGCACGAGGACAACCCGCTGAGGGAGGGAGGCGACGCCGCCCGGGCCGCCATCACCTTCTCCTTCTTCTCCATCTTCACCTGGGTAAGAGCCGTCCTGGTCCTGCAGCTTGTGGTCTGGTCTCCAGGTGAACTCATGACCTGCCGTTCCAACAGGCCGCTCAGACGCTGCTCTCCCTGCAGCGGTTCAAGACCGTGGCGTTCGAGGAGGAGTACACCAAGCTGTTCCCCCCCCAGCCCCCCCAGCCTCTTGTCCGACCCCCTGTTGCTGCTGCATTAACCCTCCACATGCTGAGTGTTGGTGACCGGCCACAATCACCAAAAACGTTCATCGATACTCACGACTCAGCAAAATGATGAGATATCCGTCTTTAAACGCCTTCTTTCATCTAGAATATGCTGAATTATTAAAGCTCTCCGAACTACAAAATAACTTCATATTCATGGAGATATCCTTTTTTATCTTTTTTATTGAGATATAAAAATATTATAAGCATGTTTTTACTTTCTATTCAGGCCACCAGTCATCAATAACGGGAGCTTTGTTTTTATGAATTAGTCAGAATGCTTGAAACTGTGAAACTTCTACATATTTATTTATATATGCTTTATATATATTTTTTTATATACATATATATATATATATATTTATATATATACATACATAAATATATATATATATATATATATATATATATGTATGTATGTATATACATATATATATATATATATACATATATATATATATATATATATGTATTTATATACATATATATATATATATATATATATATATATATATATATATATATATATATATATATATGTATATATACATATAATGTATGCTCCACACTGGCCCTTTAATTTCCGCAGTTCAGCAGGTTGATTTCTAGTTTTCTCAGATTGTGTAATTTAAATATAAACAGTTTTTATTGCATTTAATGTTTTTAATGTCTCGAATACTAAAATCCTCCTCATATTCAGTTTCATTATCAAACCAGAACTACAAATATTCTAAACCGTGGTTGACTTGAGTTTGACCCCCGAATCGATGACTAAAGAGTCGCTCAGGACCCGTCTGCAGCTGTAATAACATTGATTATAGATCTAGATATAATAACATTGATTATAGATCTAGATATAATAACATTGATTATAGATCTAGATATAATAGCATTGATTATAGATCTAGATATAATAGCATTGATTATAGATCTAGATATAATAGCATTGATTATAGATCTAGATATAATAACATTGATTATAGATCTAGATATAATAGCATTGATTATAGATCTAGATATAATAACATTGATTATAGATCTAGATATAATAACATTGATTATAGATCTAGATATAATAACATTGATTATAGATCATAAGCCTCCAGAACTAACCTGCTCCGACTAATCAGCTTCTCCAGCTTCGCTAACCAATGTTTCCTTTCTCTCTCTCTGTTCTCCGTAACACTCTTCTCTCCATCTCCACACCTCTCTTTCCATCTCTTTCATCCTCTCGGCCCCGCCCCCCCCCCCCCCTCCGGCCCCCCCAGGCGGGCCAGTCCTTCCTGGGCTTCCAGAGGTACAAGCTGGGGGCCGACTCGGCCCTCTTCTCCCAGGAATACACGGACCCCAGCCAGGACGCAGCCGGAGCCCCGTACACCTCCTTCGGGGGGGAGGACGTGGAGAGCCCCGTGGGGGGGGCAGGGGGGGGCCAGGCCCACAGCGAGGGGGCCTTTGACGGTACTGGAGGCTACCAGCGCCAGGACTACTGAGATAGAAGGGTGACGTAAGGGGGGGGGGCAAATAGTTCACTTCTACTTTACAGTTTGGGTTCATACAAACATTCAAAGCTGCAAACAGACGCACGTATTATTATTATTATTTTTATTATTTTTATCTATAGTAATATTATTATTATTATTATTAATAGTAATATTATTATTAATAATTGTATTTTTTATTATTATCATTATTATCATCATTATCATTATTATTATTATCAATAGTATTATTAATAATAATGTTATTATTATTATCATTATTAATATTATCAGTGATATATCGTTCATCATGCTCTGGTGCATTTACATATTATTATTATTATTATATTTATCTTCCATATCACGTTTTCTTTCAGTTATTTGTTAAATTCACCAGTTCTGTTTCTTCATAATTCTTTTGGAGCTCGTTCCGTTTTCTTTTGATTAAATACGAGTTTTGTCTGGAAATCTGAAAACAAGTGAAAAACAAACAACAGTCAGACTCGGTCTCAGTTATTAAATATGTTGCACTAATCTGTATGCAACAACAACAACAACAACATGCACACGGTGCTCAGCTGTAGAAAAGGTGGACTATATATATATATATATATATATATATATATATATATATATATATATATATACTCTTCAAGAAAACCATGAACATAACTGTTAGATAAATTCCCAAATGATTATTATTAATCTGTTTATTTCCATAAATCTACAGACGAGTGAACATCCTGCGTATTTATGAACATGCATTGCTCCATTTTCTTAAAGAATAAAGTGCATCTATCTCTATGAATATATGTAAATCTATAATTCAGTATATTAGATTGTTAAAAAAATACAATTAATAAAAGATTATGCTTTATTTTAGGGCATTGTGCTAATTCTGTATACAAAATGAAAAAGAAAGAAGATGTATGTTTCTGTGTTCTTGTGATATGATATACGGTGAGGTCATCCACGCCTCGGCCTTTATGTTGCTTTCTGGGGAAGGAGATGTTTTTATTTTGGGATAATTAATATAACTATTACAACAAAAAAAACAATAAACAACAACAACAGTAACAACAAATGTGAGCAAACGATCAAAGTATATAAGCACATATGTATACTTTATACTGTACAACCATGTAGTGGTTTAAATGTGTGACGTTCCTTTGGAAAGTATCTTATGAGCTTAGATTTATGGAAAAGATTGTGTACACATGTATGTTTTTGTTGTGTTTGATTTTAACCAATAAAAATAAAGAAAACACTGATAAAGATATTTTGGGGGATTCTGTTATTTATTTTTAAAAGTGTTTTATCTGTTGAACATGTTAACGTATAATCAGCCGTTTGTACACAATATAAACAATACAGTTATATTTGTTACTTTATTTGTAAAACATAAACAATACAGTTATATTTGTTACTTTATTTGTAACAAATAAACAATACAGTTATATTTGTTACTTTATTTGTAACAAATAAACAATACAGTTATATTTGTTACAGTTATATTTGTTACTTTATTTGTAAAACATAAACAATACAGTTATATGTGTTACTTTATTTGTAAAACATATACAATACAGTAATATTTAATACTGTATTTGTAACAAATAAACAATACAGTTATATTTGTTACTTTATTTGTAAAACATAAACAATACAGTTATATTTGTTACTTTATTTGTAACAAATAAACAATACAGTTATATTTGTTACTTTATTTGTAACAAATAAACAATACAGTTATATTTAATACTTTGTTTGTAACAAATAAACAATACAGTTATATTTGTTACTTTGTTTGTAAAACATAAACAATACAGTTATATGTGTTACTTTATTTGTAAAACATATACAATACAGTTATATTTAATACTGTATTTGTAACAAATAAACAATACAGTTATATTTAATACTGTATTTGTAACAAATAAACAATACAGTTATATTTGTTACAGTTATATTTGTTACTTTATTTGTAACAAATAAACAATACAGTTATATTTGTTACTTTATTTGTAACAAATATACAATACAGTTATATGTAATACTTTATTTGTAACAAATAAACAATACAGTTATATTTGTTACTTTATTCGTAACAAATAAACAATACAGTTATATTTGTTACTTTATTTGTAACACATATACAATACAGTTATATTTAATACTTTATTTGTAACAAATAAACAATACAGTTATATTTGTTACTTTATTTGTAACAAATAAACAATACAGTTATATTTGTTACTTTATTTGTAAAACATATACAATACAGTTATATTTGTTACTTTATTTGTAACAAATAAACAATACAGTTATATTTGTTACAGTTATATTTGTTACTTTATTTGTAACAAATAAACAATACAGTTATATTTGTTACTTTATTTGTAACACATATACAATACAGTTATATTTAATACTTTATTTGTAACAAATAAACAATACAGTTATATTTGTTACTTTATTTGTAACAAATAAACAATACAGTTATATTTGTTACTTTATTTGTAAAACATATACAATACAGTTATATTTGTTACTTTATTTGTAACAAATAAACAATACAGTTATATTTGTTACTTTATTTGTAAAACATATACAATACAGTTATATTTGTTACTTTATTTGTAACAAATAAACAATACAGTTATATTTGTTACAGTTATATTTGTTACTTTATTTGTAACAAATAAACAATACAGTTATATTTGTTACTTTATTTGTAACACATATACAATACAGTTATATGTAATACTTTATTTGTAACAAATAAACAATACAGTTATATTTGTTACTTTATTTGTAACAAATAAACAATACAGTTATATTTAATACTTTATTTGTAACAAATAAACAATACAGTTATATTTGTTACTTTATTTGTAAAACATATACAATACAGTTATATTTGTTACTTTATTTGTAACAAATAAACAATACAGTTATATTTGTTACAGTTATATTTGTTACTTTATTTGTAAAACATATACAATACAGTTATATTTGTTACTTTATTTGTAACAAATAAACAATACAGTTATATTTAATACTTTATTTGTAACAAATAAACAATACAGTTATATTTAATACTTTATTTGTAACAAATAAACAATACAGTTATATTTAATACTTTATTTGTAACACATATACAATACAGTTATATGTAATACTTTATTTGTAACAAATAAACAATACAGTTATATTTAATACTTTATTTGTAACAAATAAACAATACAGTTATATTTAATACTTTATTTGTAACACATATACAATACAGTTATATGTAATACTTTATTTGTAACAAATAAACAATACAGTTATATTTGTTACTTTATTTGTAAAACATATACAATACAGTTATATTTGTTACTTTATTTGTAACAAATAAACAATACAGTTATATTTAATACTTTATTTGTAACAAATAAACAATACAGTTATATTTGTTACTTTATTTGTAACAAATAAACAATACAGTTATATTTGTTACTTTATTTGTAAAACATATACAATACAGTTATATTTGTTACTTTATTTGTAACAAATAAACAATACAGTTATATTTGTTACAGTTATATTTGTTACTTTATTTGTAACAAATAAACAATACAGTTATATTTGTTACTTTATTTGTAACACATATACAATACAGTTATATGTAATACTTTATTTGTAACAAATAAACAATACAGTTATATTTAATACTTTATTTGTAACAAATAAACAATACAGTTATATTTGTTACTTTATTTGTAACAAATATACAATACAGTTATATGTAATACTTTATTTGTAACAAATAAACAATACAGTTATATTTGTTACTTTATTTGTAACACATATACAATACAGTTATATTTAATACTTTATTTGTAACAAATAAACAATACAGTTATATTTGTTACTTTATTTGTAACAAATAAACAATACAGTTACATTTGTTACTTTGTTTTTAACAAATATACAATACAGTTATATGTAATACTTTATTTGTAAGAAAAACACAATACAGTTATATTTAATACTTTGTTTGTAACAAATATAATATATATATATATTTAAATAACTTTTGTTTTGCCGAATGATAAAAGCATTTTAATTCCTTGTCCTCGGCCAGCTGAGTGTTATGACTGACTTTAGATCAGTTTCATAATGAAAATAAGCTCATAGAAAGCTTGAAAAATGTATTTAATTGACAAAGGCAACAATGTATTTTAGTGCACCATCAAATGATGCATTTATTCTCAGAAAGCAAGTCATTCAAATCATTTTATCAGATACATTTATCATTAATCTACCAGAAAATAGATAATGCGAAACTCAAATACAAACTGTTAATGGTGGGAGGGAAAGTAAAACTTACAGCCAGGAATATAAAAAAATATACATATATATATATATATATATATATATATATATATATATATATATATATATATATATGTATATATGTATATATATATATATATATGTATATACTGTATATAGAAAAAATGATGTCAGCAACATGTAGTTTAAAATTGTAGTTCATTATGGACCCAAGCGGTGGCGATATGGTCAAAGTAGTGTATGTTAGTTTGGTCCCTCCTTTGTTATTATATTAAATAATAATGTATACATAATATATATATATATTATATATATATATATATATATATTATATATATATATATATAATATATATATATATTTATATTATATTATATATATATAATATATATATATATATATATATTTATATTATATATATTATTTATTATTATTATTTTTTATTAATTAAAAACACGCAGACCGACATAAACACTAAAGGAAACATGGTGCTCATTTCTTTTAATGACAACCACTAAGTGTGCAGGTGTGGACATGTAGTCTGAGATCTGAGATGTTGGAGATGTTCTCCCAGTCTGTTGGACCAGTGCTCTGAGATGTTGGAGATGTTCTACCAGTCTGTTGGACCAGTGCTCTGAGATGTTGGAGATGTTCTACCAGTCTGTTGGACCAGTGCTCTGAGATGTTGGAGATGTTCTACCAGTCTGTTGGACCAGTGCTCTGAGATGTTGGAGATGTTCTACCAGTCTGTTGGACCAGTGCTCTGAGATGTTGGAGATGTTCTACCAGTCTGGTGGACCAGTGCTCTGAGATGTTGGAGATGTTCTACCAGTCTGTTGGACCAGTGCTCTGAGATGTTGGAGATGTTTTACCAGTCTGTTGGACCAGTGCTCTGAGATGTTGGAGATGTTCTCCCAGTCTGGTGGACCAGTGCTCTGAGATGTTGGAGATGTTCTACCAGTCTGGTGGACCAGTGCTCTGAGATGTTGGAGATGTTCTACCAGTCTGGTGGACCAGTGCTCTGAGATGTTGGAGATGTTCTCCCAGTCTGGTGGCCCAGTGCTCTGAGATGTTGGAGATGTTCTACCAGTCTGGTGGACCAGTGCTCTGAGATGTTGGAGATGTTCTACCAGTCTGGTGGACCAGAGCTCTGAGATGTTCTCCCAGTCTGGTAGACCAGAGCTCTGAGATGTTGGAGATGTTCTACCAGTCTGGTGGACCAGTGCTCTGAGATGTTCTCCCAGTCTGGTAGACCAGAGCTCTGAGATGTTGGAGATGTTCTACCAGTCTGGTGGACCAGTGCTCTGAGATGTTCTCCCAGTCTGGTAGACCAGACCTCTGAGATGTTGGAGATGTTCTACCAGTCTGGTGGACCAGTGCTCTGAGATGTTCTCCCAGTCTGGTAGACCAGACCTCTGAGATGTTGGAGATGTTCTACCAGTCTGGTAGACCAGACCTCTGAGATGTTGGAGATGTTCTCCCAGTCTGTTGGACCAGTGCTCTGAGATGTTGGAGATGTTCTACCATTCTGGTGGACCAGAGCTATGAGATGTTGGAGATGTTCTCCCAGTCTGTTGGACCAGTGCTCTGAGATGTTGGAGATGTTCTACCAGTCTGGTGGACCAGAGCTCTGAGATGTTGGAGATGTTCTCCCAGTCTGTTGGACCAGTGCTCTGAGATGTTGGAGATGTTCTACCAGTCTGGTGGACCAGAGCTCTGAGATGTTGGAGATGTTCTCCCAGTCTGTTGGACCAGTGCTCTGAGATGTTGGAGATGTTCTACCAGTCTGGTGGACCAGAGCTCTGAGATGTTGGAGATGTTCTCCCAGTCTGTTGGACCAGTGCTCTGAGATGTTGGAGATGTTCTACCAGTCTGTTGGACCAGATACAGGAGAACATTCCTGACACAGGAGAACATTCCAGATACCGGAGAACATTCCTGATGCAGGAGAACATTCCTGACCACTGCTATAAGATTGTATAATAAATCACCTCTGGCCAGATCGTCCTCAAATTGAATCAACTTTCACTGTACATTTATATACACTGTTTAATTAATTTTCTGGTGCATCATTATAGATAGCTCAGATTGTTCTGCAATGTTTGATGTATAACAAATCGGTATGTATCAAAGTGCCTTTTAAATGGTGAATTTAAGAAATTTTGTAAAATCTAGAAAAGGACCTTAGACCTTAAGGAGCTTTACCTGACTTTTTCATTTTCATTATTATTTAATTTTTCTTAAATTTAATTTTCTTTATTATTTAACTTTTCTTAAATGTAATATGTCCTAATGTGCTATTTTATTGTAATGCATATATTGTGCATTATTTCATACTTAAGATTAATATTTTATGTTTACCTTATACCTTATATATAACATATCCCCTGGGGATGAATAAAGTATCTATCAAGATGGTCTACTTCCATTATTATTTTTATTAATAATTGTTTTTATTTTTATTAATAATTATTAATTAAATAAATAAAGAGTATTGTACTGGAAACTATTTAATTATCTACCGTAAAACAAACATCGCAAAACAGACCTAGCTATATGTTGACAGCGTTTGATGGATTTATTAGGATGCCTTCACGTGGTATCGGAAATGTAAAAGCTCATCTAAATTTACTAAATGCAAGTATACGTATTATGTGTTCCGGTATTTATATTCGTACCAGTATGAAAATAGCCATAAAACATATTGTTTTATGTTTTTCTGATTTGAAATCAATCGTAATATAAATATTGTTTCCACTTGTGTTCATTACGACGGTGGTGACAATTTCGACACTTGCTATGAAGCCCTAAACGCACCGTCCAACATGGCGGCCCAGCGCAGGAATTTGATCCAGAGCGTACGTAAAACTCATGTCTTTGTGCCTCTGTGAACCCTGTAATGTCGCCCCGGAGCTGTTCCGCTTCGTGGGCGTGTTGTCTCCCATCTCTGGAGCTGGTTGTCGTTGTTTGTTTCGGTTCCTCTCGGCTTCATTTCGTTCTGTTCAGTGATGCTAGTTTAGCTAGTGATGCTAGTTTAGCTAGTGGTGCTAGTTTAGCTAGCGGTGCTAGTTTAGCTAGCTAACTTCCGTCTCTGTTTACTGAATATACTTTAAAAGGAAAACGTAACCACGTGACGTGTGCAGATGGCTCTATGTTCTATTTTATGATGTCATATAACGTCACACACACAGAGGTGTGTGTGTGTGTATATATACACACACAAATACATATATGTAACTATACATACACACACATACACACACACACACAGACGTGTGTGTATATATACACACACAAATACATATATGTAACTATATATATATATACACACACAGACGTGTGTATGACATATTTGTTTTTGGTATTAAGGAAGAGAAAAGATAACAAATATTTTTTATTGCAGAACTAATGTTAATATAATAATAATAATAATTGTAGTATATGTTCATATATTGATGAGAATGTGACTGAAGAGCCCTCGATGAGAACGTTATCAATAAACAGTGAAATGTTCCATAACATGAAATGCATGATAATAAATATACATTTTACATCACAGCAGAACCCGAGATACGTTTTCACTTTGAGGTGGAAATATATGAACCCTTAAACCCATGAAATCAATAACAATAAATATCACAATATAGCATGTTTTCTGGTGGTTCAATAATCATGTAGTTTAATAAACCACTATTTTTGTAGAGAAATACAATTGTTTTCCTTTTTTCTTCGGCAGCATCAGAGCTGGACGGACGACCTGCCGCTGTGTCAGCTGTGCGGCGTCGGCACGGCGGCCAACTGTGCGTACGGCACCGATGGTAAAGGAACGCAGAGCCACCCCAACGAGGACGGACACCTGAGGTTCAGGTGAGACCCCCTGGGATCAAATAACTAAATAAATATCCTGAATAATAAGTAGAGAAAAATGAGACGGAATACTAAATAAATACAAGATAAAGTCACACCAAGAGTCATTATGGCTTAACCTGTTGTATAGAAGTCTATGCTTCATGTCTTAAAGCTGCATTCTCTCTCCTGACCACCAGGGGGCGACTCCTCTGGTTGTATAGAAGTCTATGCTTCATGTGTTAAAGCTGCATTCTCTCTCCTGACCACCAGGGGGCGACTCCTCTGGTTGTATAGAAGTCTATGCTTCATGTGTTAAAGCTGCATTCTCTCTCCTGACCACCAGGGGGCGACTCCTCTGGTTATTTAGAGTCAAACAGACCATAATGATTGAAACAGAAGCCACACGTCTGTCTCTCTCTCTCCACCAATCAGAGGCGAGGACGGCTGCTTCCTGTATGGCGTCTTCAATGGTTACGATGGCAGCAGAGTGGCCAGCTTCGCCTCCCAGTGTCTGACGGCCGAACTGCTGCTCGGCCAGCTCAACTCCAGCCACTCGGACAGCGACGTGCGGCGCATCCTCACCCAGGTCCTCGTGTATTGATTATACATGTATTGATTATAAGATTATACATGTATTGATTATACATGTATTGATTATACATGTATTGACTTTACATGTATTGATTATACATGTATTGACTATACATGTATTGATTATACATGTATTGACTATACATGTATTGACTTTACATGTATTGATTATACATGTATTGATTATACATGTATTGATTATACATGTATTGACTATACATGTATTGACTATACATGTATTGATTATACATGTATTGACTATACATGTATTGACTTTACATGTATTGATTATACATGTATTGATTATACATGTATTGATTATACATGTATTGACTTTACATGTATTGATTATACATGTATTGATTATACATGTATTGACTATACATGTATTGATTATACATGTATTGACTATACATGTATTGACTATACATGTATTGATTATACATGTATTGACTATACATGTATTGACTTTACATGTATTGATTATACATGTATTGATTATACATGTATTGATTATACATGTATTGACTTTACATGTATTGATTATACATGTATTGATTATACATGTATTGACTATACATGTATTGATTATACATGTATTGACTATACATGTATTGACTATACATGTATTGATTATACATGTATTGACTATACATGTATTGACTTTACATGTATTGATTATACATGTATTGATTATACATGTATTGATTATACATGTATTGACTTTACATGTATTGATTATACATGTATTGATTATACATGTATTGACTATACATGTATTGATTATACATGTATTGATTATACATGTATTGACTATACATGTATTGATTATACATGTATTGACTATACATGTATTGACTATACATGTATAGTCAATACATGTATTGATTATACATGTATTGACTATACCATGTATTGACTATACATGTATTGACTATACATGTATTGATTATACATGAGAAATGGACTTGATGTTGTTGTTGTTGTTGTTGTCATCGTAGGCCTTCGATGTGGTGGAGAAGAGCTTCTTTGAGACGATAGACGACGCTCTGGCTGAGAAAGCTCACCTGTCCAACTACCTCCTCCCACACAACGAGGTACACACACACACACACACACACACACACACACACACACACACACACACACACACACACAGAGCATATTGACAGGTTGGGCTTAAAATTGAGAAGAGGCGTTTCCATAGCAACGCCGTTTTTTAGGCATCAGTGCCGTTACATTTTAATTCATCGTCTCCTTTTTTACTCCCTTTCCTCTGTGTCATGCTCTCTTCTTCATCTCGCCTCCTTTTTCCTCCTCGCCACCGCTTGTTTCCTGGTCTCTCACTCCCTCTCCTCTTCTCTCCTCTCCTTAATCATCTTGTCTCTCCTTTCCTTTGCTCTCCTCCCACGCTCGCCTTCTCGTCTCATATCCTCTCCTCCTCTTCTTTCATCTCTCTTCCTCTCAACTTCTCGTCTCCTCTCCTCCCCATCTCTCCTCCTCTCACCTTCTCGTCTCCTCTCCTTCCCATCTCCTCTCCTTCCCATCTCGTCTCCTCTCCTCCCCATCTCTCCTCCTCTCACCTTCTCGTCTCCTCTCCTCCCCATCTCTCCTTGTCTCCTCTCCCCTTCAGAATGTGTCTTTCCACCAGAACCAGAAGGTGCAGGAGCGTCTGAAGGAGTTGGAGCACGAGGTTTCTGGAGGAGCGACGGCCGTGGTGGCTCTGATCCTCAACAACAAGCTGTACATCGCCAGTGTTGGTACGCACACACACACACACACACACACACACACAGAGACATACACACACACACACACACAGAGACACACACACACACACACACAGAGACATACACACACACACAGAGACACACACACACACACACACACACACACACAGACACACACACACACACACACAGAGACATACACACACACATACATACACAGAGACACACACAGAGACACATACAGAGACACACACACACACACACAGAGACACACACACACACACACAGAGACATACACACACACACACACACACACACACACACACACACACTGGTCTACTGGTTACACCTCTAGCCTCTTAATAGATGTTAATACGACCACAGAGTTATTATTATGAACCATAGGATGTAGATTCTGCTTCTCACCAGCAGAGGTCAGGATTACACAGGTGATGGTTCAGCTTGTTCTCCTCGTTGTGTTCTCCTCATGTTCTCCTCATCGTGTTCTCCTCATCGTGTTCTCCTCATTGTGTTCTCGTTGTGTTCTCCTCGTTGTGTTCTCCTCGTTGTGTTCTCCTCATGTTCTCCTCGTTGTGTTCTCCTCATGTTCTCCTCGTTGTGTTCTCCTCGTTGTGTTCTCCTCGTTGTGTTCTCCTCGTTGTGTTCTCCTCATGTTCTCCTCTTTGTGTTCTCCTCGTTGTGTTCTCCTCATGTTCTCCTCGTTGTGTTCTCCTCATGTTCTCCTCGTTGTGTTCTCCTCATTGTGTTCTCCTCATGTTCTCCTCGTTGTGTTCTCCTCATGTTCTCCTCGTTGTGTTCTCCTCGTTGTGTTCTCATGTTCTCCTCGTTGTGTTCTCCTCATGTTCTCCTCGTTGTGTTCTCCTCGTTGTGTTCTCCTCGTGTTCTCCTCATTGTGTTCTCCTCATGTTCTCCTTGTTGTGTTCTCCTCATTGTGTTCTCCTCGTTGTGTTCTCCTCGTTGTGTTCTCCTCGTGTTCTCCTCATTGTGTTCTCCTCATGTTCTCCTTGTTGTGTTCTCCTCATTATGTTCTCCTCGTTGTGTTCTCCTCATGTTCTCCTCGTTGTGTTCTCCTCATGTTCTCCTCGTTGTGTTCTCCTCGTTGTGTTCTCCTCATGTTCTCCTCGTTGTGTTCTCCTCGTTGTGTTCTCCTCGTTGTGTTCTCCTCATGTTCTCCTCATGTTCTGCTCGTTGTGTTCTCCTCATGTTCTCCTCATGTTCTCCTCGTTGTGTTCCCCTCGTTGTGTTCTCCTCATGTTCTCCTCATGTTCTCCTCGTTGTGTTCTCCTCATGTTCTCCTCATGTTCTCCTCGTTGTGTTCTCCTCATGTTCTCCTCATGTTCTCCTCGTTGTGTTCTCCTCGTTGAGGTTCATGATTTCCTCCAGGCTCCTGTTTGACTCTAAATGACCATAATCTACTAAATGAACATCATTCTGTATTGAAGAAGACTTGAAACTAGAGATTGAACCATAAACTAATGTTTACAATGTTTACTGAAATGTACTTTAAATAAATAACTAACTGGAACCAGTTTAACGTGAATAAGTTGTCCTGACGACGGCCAAACAAACGTGTGTTCATTAACTACTTCGTGACCTTGAAACAAACCCTGTAAAGAAACAAGTGGAGTATTAAATGAGTCACGAGGCCGAGTATGAACTCTTCATATCTCTCATGTTCAGACCTTCTGAGTCTCTTCAGGGCCGCGATCAACATCCAATAACCAGAGGGGTCATAAATTCATGTATTTATAAATCTGTGTGTGTGTGTGTGTGTGTGTGTGTGTGTGTGTGTGTGTGTGTGTGTGTGTCTGCAACAGGCATCAGTGGGTTTGTTTTTCACTTCTTGCACACGTGAATATGAGGATTAGAACACACACACACACACACACACACACACACACTGTGGCTAATAGGCGTCCTTGTAAGGCGAGGGTGGAGGTGGAGTCTCACATATGAAAGCGTATGAATCATTGTTTGTGGTTCACCTCCGTCACCGTGCAGGTGAATGGAGCGCTCCTCCTTTCTTTCTTTATTGGTAGATATTACCCGTATCTGTTATGATCTATCGTTCTTTCTGGTCTATTGTCAGACGAGGTCACCAGAAGGTCGTGCTTTTTAATGTTTATTATTATTATTATTTAATGCTTTCAAAGTCCATGAACACTGATGCAGAGATGCAGAGCGATGAGGATCGATGTTGAACACCATGAACTACTTGTACCACCTTCTCGCTGTGTGAATCCTCCCCTGTGGGGTTTTCCCTGTGTTTTGTCTTCCAGGGACCAACCGGGCGCTGCTCTGCAAGTCCAGCAGCGACGGCCAGAACCAGGTTCTCCAGATCGGCCGGCCGCACAGCACCGACAACGAGGACGAGCTGCAGAGGCTGTCTGCACTGGGTACACACACACACACACACACACACACACACACACTCCTCTCCTCCTCCCCATCATCCTCCTCATCCTCGCCCCTCTTTGTCCCCACAGGTGTGGATCCGGCTCGGGTCCGGCAGGCGGGTCAGGTTGCCGGTCAGAGCAGCACCAGGAGGCTCGGAGACTACCGGGTCAAGTTCAACTACAATGAGATCGACCTGCTCAGGTGAAGCCACAACACTCGTCTTCTTCATGAGGAGTTTCTTTTAAAACAAGTTGTTCTGTCCCGGCTCTGAATTCCAGGAAGTCTCTTGTTTCCGTATCTTTAGGTTTTGTGTTGGACGTTCTGTGAATGTGTAGATTAAACAAACAAGATATTACGGCTCGGATTTGTAAAAAGAATCCTGACTCTTAAAGTATTTATTTTGAAGAACTTGGGTGAAGGCTGAAGAAATCTGTCTACCTACCTTCCTGCCTACCTACCTAGGTGTCTTCCTACCTACCTACCTACCTAGGTGTCTTCCTACCTACCTACCTACCTACCTACCTAGGTGTCTTCCTACCTACCTACCTACCTACCTAGGTGTCTTCCTACCTACCTACCTACCTACCTACCTAGGTGTCTTCCTACCTACCTACCTACCTACCTACCTAGGTGTCTTCCTACCTACCTACCTACCTACCTAGGTGTCTTCCTACCTACCTACCTACCTACCTAGGTGTCTTCCTACCTACCTACCTACCTACCTAGGTGTCTTCCTACCTACCTACCTACCTACCTAGGTGCCTACCTACCTACCTAGGTGCCTACCTACCTACCTACCTAGGTGCCTACCTACCTAGGTGCCTGCCTACCTGCCTGCCTACCTACCTACCTACCTACCTAGGTGCCTGCCTACCTGCCTGCCTGCCTGCCTACCTACCTACCTACCTACCTACCTACCTACCTAGGTGTCTACCTACCTGCCTACCTTCCTAACTACCTGCCTACCTACCTACCTAGGTGCCTACCTACATACCTGCCTGCCTACCTACCTACCTAGGTGCCTACCTGCCTACCTTCCTAACTACCTACCTACCTAGGTGCCTACCTACCTGCCTACCTGCCTGCCTACATACCTGCCTGCCTACCTACCTACCTAGGTGCCTACCTTCCTAACTACCTACCTACCTAGGTGCCTACCTGCCTACCTTCCTAACTACCTACCTACCTAGGTACCTACCTACCTAGGTGCCTACCTGCCTACCTTCCTAACTACCTACCTACCTAGGTGCCTACCTGCCTACCTTCCTAACTACCTACCTACCTAGGTGCCTACCTGCCTGCCTGCCTTCCTTCCTAGCTAGCTAGCTAGCTGTCTGAGCACCTGAACATGAATAAATAAAAGCTCTTCAAGAGAACCTTTGTAGGTTTTCGTCCGTGACTCTTTTCAAAGAGGCTTCCGGTCGGTGGGCAAAGAAAGAGATTGTTCAGAGATTCTGAGCGATTACTCACTCCATCGTGTTTCAGGTCCTTTCATATTAAATTCTCCTTCTTCTCGTCAGTGCGGCCGAGACGAGGCCGGTCATCGCCGAGCCGGAGATCCACGGCAGCCAGTGTCTGGACGGCGTGACGGGCTTCCTGTTGCTGATGTCGGAGGGCCTCATCAACGCCCTGGAGTCCGCCCACGGCCCCGAACAGGCCAATCAGGTGAGAGCACTCAGCCTGGTGGTTCCTACCCGAACCGCAACCAACTTTCTAATTCTTCTTATCTGCATATCGTGTGTTTACCTCAACCCTTAACCCCCCCCCCCCCCGTAGGAAATCGTTGCCATGGTGGCGGCCGAGCTGGCCCTGCAGACCGGCCTGGAGGCTGTGGCCCAGTCGGTGGTCGAGCGCGTCAAGCGGCTGCACCACGACGTCTACGCGTCCGGCCGCCAGCGGGCGACCTTCTGCTCGCGGCACGAGGACATGACGCTGCTCATCCGCACGCTCGACTACCCGCTGGCCGACGGCGTGCTCACGCCCACGCAGGGTGAGGAGAAGGGCATTCTGGGGAAAAATGGGTTTACCTCCGGTACCTTCAGAGCGTTGACGTGCACCTCCTCCTCCTCTCAGGCGGGCGTATCTACCCGGTGTCGGTGCCCTACTCCAACAGCCAGAGCACCAGTAAAACCAGTGTCACCCTCTCGCTGGTCATGCCTTCCCAAAATACTCTCACCAATGGAACCAACACCGCCTCCACCCTGGAGGAAGGAACCCCCACACCAGGGTACGCTTGTTTTATACTCCTGGTTCCCCTCATAATCCTATGTTTAGACTGGGTACGCTTGTTTTTCACTCCTGGTTCCCCTCCTACTCGTAGTATGGGTACGCTTCATTTCGACTCCTTTGCATATTTCTTTGCATGCTCTGAATGAGCTTGACCTTTTGGCCGACCTCTGTCGTGCTCCTGCTGCCTCCTTCTGTTTTCTCTGGGTGCGCCTCATTCGCACCTACCTCCACTTGTCCCCCCCCCCCCTGACTGTTACATTATATTATGACTTCCCTCCCTTTTGCTCTATTTATTTTGAGGTGAGCTTGATATTCTCACCCCCGCGTCCCTCCCCAGCATGGTTTCACTTCCCCGTTGTGTCTCCAGGTTTCCTCCCACTGAACAGCTGGAAAAGTATTTAAAAATGTAACTTTCACAGAAGCATAATGTGCACACTTATAAACATTAGCATTAGCATATGAATATCATTAAAGTAGGTCCTCTTTTCATAAACATTTTCAATTTGTGCATCAAAAATAAATAAACTTTGACCTCTTAGATGCTTTAGAAGCCTCATTAGTAAAAAGAGGAAACGGCGGTTCTTCAACATGTGACCAAAAGCAGAACTTCCACAACCTGAGCGTCACGAGCACATGAGTCACTTCCTGGTTCTGGTTCTCTGTCCCACGTCTGTGTGTTTGTCCTCCGTCCTCTGTCCTCCGTCCTCTGTCTTACATCCTCTGTCCTATGTCCTCTGTCTTACGTCCTCTGTCCTCCGTCCTCTGTCTTACGTCCTCTGTCCTCCGTCCTACGTCCTCTGTCTTACATCCTCTGTCCTATGTCCTCCGTCCTACGTCCTCTGTCTTACATCCTCTGTCCTATGTCCTCTGTCCTACGTCCTCTGTCTTACATCCTCTGTCCTATGTCCTCTGTCCTACGTCCTCTGTCCTACGTCCTCTGTCTTACATCCTCTGTCCTACGTCCTCTGTCCTACGTCCTCTGTCTTACGTCCTCTGTCCTCCGTCCTACGTCCTCTGTCTTACATCCTCTGTCCTATGTCCTCTGTCCTACGTCCTCTGTCCTACGTCCTCTGTCTTACATCCTCTGTCCTCTGTCTTACGTCCTACGTCCTCTGTCCTACGTCCTCTGTCTTACATCCTCTGTCCTATGTCCTCTGTCCTCCGTCCTCTGTCTTACGTCCTACGTCCTCTGTCCTACATCCTCTGTCTTACGTCCTCTGTCTTACGTCCTCTGTCTTACGTCCTCTGTCTTACGTCCTATGTCCTCTGTCCTACGTCCTCTGTCCTCTGTCTTACGTCCTCTGTCCTCTGTCTTACGTCCTACGTCCTCCGTCCTATGTCCTCCATCCTCTGTCTTACGTCCTACGTCCTCTGTCTTACGTCCTACGTCCTCTGTCTTACATCCTCTGTCCTCTGTCTTACGTCTTACATCCTCTGTCCTCCATCATACGTCCTCTGTCCTCTGTCTTACGTCTTACATCCTCTGTCCTCCATCCTACGTCCTCTGTCTTACGTCCTCTGTCCTCTGTCTTACGTCCTCTGTCTTACGTCTTACATCCTCTGTCCTCTGTCTTACGTCTTACATCCTCTGTCCTATGTCCTCTGTCCTACGTCCTCTGTCTTACATCCTCTGTCCTATGTCCTCTGTCCTACGTCCTCTGTCTTACGTCCTCTGTCCTACATCCTCTGTCTTACGTCCTCTGTCTTACGTCCTCTGTCTTACATCCTCTGTCCTCTGTCTTACGTCCTCTGTCTTACGTCCTACGTCCTCTGTCTTACGTCTTACATCCTCTGTCCTCCATCCTACGTCCTCTGTCCTCTGTCTTACATCCTCTGTCCTCTGTCTTACGTCCTCTATCTTATGTCTTACATCCTCTGTCCTCTGTCTTACGTCTTACATCCTCTGTCCTCTGTCCTCCATCCTCTGTCCTACGTCCTCTGTCTTACGTCCTACGTCCTCTGTCTTACGTCCTACGTCCTATGTCCTCTGTCCTACGTCATCTGTCCTCTGTCTTACGTCCTCTGTCTTACGTCCTCCGTCCTATGTCCTCCATCCTCTGTCCTACGTCCTCTGTCCTCTGTCTTACGTCCTCTGTCTTACGTCCTACGTCCTATGTCCTCCATCCTCTGTCTTACGTCCTCTGTCTTACGTCCTACGTCCTCTGTCTTACGTCCTACGTCCTCTGTCTTACATCCTCTGTCCTATGTCCTCCATCCTCTGTCCTCTGTCTTACGTCCTACGTCCTCTGTCTTACGTCCTCTGTCTTACGTCCTCTGTCCTCTGTCCTCTGTCCTACGTCCTCTGTCTTACGTCCTATGTCCTCCATCCTCTGTCCTACGTCCTCTGTCCTCTGTCTTACGTCCTCTGTCTTACGTCTTACATCCTATGTCCTCTGTCTTACGTCTTACATCCTATGTCCTCTGTCCTACGTCCTCCCCCCTAGCTCGTGCCGCCCCGCTACCTGCCAGGTCTCCATCCTGCATCCCATAATTGACCTCTCCCCCCCCCAGCCTGTGCCAGGTCTCCATCCTGCATCCCATAATTGACCTCTCCCCCCCCCCAGCCTGTGCCAGGTCTCCATCCTGCATCCCATAATTGACCTCCCCCCCCCCCCCCCAGCCTGTGCCAGGTCTCCATCCTGCATCCCATAATTGACCTCTCCCCCCCCCCCAGCCTGTGCCAGGTCTCCATCCTGCATCCCATAATTGACCTCTCCCCCCCCAGCCTGTGCCAGGTCTCCATCCCATAATTGACCTCTCCCCCCCCAGCCTGTGCCAGGTCTCCATCCCATAATTGACCTCTCCCCCCCCCCAGCCTGTGCCAGGTCTCCATCCCATAATTGACCTCTCTCCCCCCCCAGCCTGTGCCAGGTCTCCATCCTCCATCCCATAATTGACCTCTCCCCCCCCCCAGCCTGTGCCAGGTCTCCATCCTCCATCCCATAATTGACCTCTCTCCCCCCCCAGCCTGTGCCAGGTCTCCATCCCATAATTGACCTCTCTCCCCCCCCCAGCCTGTGCCAGGTCTCCATCCTCCATCCCATAATTGACCTCTCTCCCCCCCCCAGCCTGTGCCAGGTCTCCATCCTCCATCCCATAATTGACCTCTCTCCCCCCCCAGCCTGTGCCAGGTCTCCATCCTGCATCCCATAATTGACCTCTCCCCCCCCCCAGCCTGTGCCAGGTCTCCATCCTGCATCCCATAATTGACCTCTCCCCCCCCCCAGCCTGTGCCAGGTCTCCATCCCATAATTGACCTCTCCCCCCCCCCAGCCTGTGCCAGGTCTCCATCCTGCATCCCATAATTGACCCCTCCCCCCCCCAGCCTGTGCCAGGTCTCCATCCCATAATTGACCTCTCCCCCCCCCCAGCCTGTGCCAGGTCTCCATCCCATAATTGACCTCTCTCCCCCCCCAGCCTGTGCCAGGTCTCCATCCCATAATTGACCTCTCCTCCCCCCCCAGCCTGTGCCAGGTCTCCATCCCATAATTGACCTCTCCCCCCCCCCCAGCCTGTGCCAGGTCTCCATCCCATAATTGACCTCCCCCCCCCCCCAGCCTGTGCCAGGTCTCCATCCCATAATTGACCTCTCCCCCCCCCCAGCCTGTGCCAGGTCTCCATCCCATAATTGACCTCTCCCCCCCCCCAGCCTGTGCCAGGTCTCCATCCCATAATTGACCTCCCCCCCCCCCCAGCCTGTGCCAGGTCTCCATCCCATAATTGACCTCTCCCCCCCCCCCAGCCTGTGCCAGGTCTCCATCCCATAATTGACCTCTCTCCCCCCCCAGCCTGTGCCAGGTCTCCATCCTGCATCCCATAATTGACCTCTCTCCCCCCCCAGCCTGTGCCAGGTCTCCATCCCATAATTGACCTCTCTCCCCCCCCAGCCTGTACCAGGTCTCCATCCTCCATCCCATAATTGACCTCTGCCCCCCCCCCCAGCCTGTACCAGGTCTCCATCCTCCATCCCATAATTGACCTCTGCCCCCCCCCCCAGCCTGTACCAGGTCTCCATCCTGCATCCCATAATTGACCTCTCCCCCCCCCCAGCCTGTGCCAGGTCTCCATCCCATAATTGACCTCTCCTCCCCCCCCAGCCTGTACCAGGTCTCCATCCTCCATCCCATAATTGACCTCTGCCCCCCCCCAGCCTGTACCAGGTCTCCATCCTCCATCCCATAATTGACCTCTCCCCCCCCCCAGCCTGTGCCAGGTCTCCATCCCATAATTGACCTCTCTCCCCCAGCAGCCAGAGCCCCACAGCCACCCTCCAGTCCACCAACACCCAGACCCAGAGCTCCAGCTCCAGCTCGGGGGACGGCAGCCTGTTCCGCCAGCGGGGCAGCCAGGCGGCGCAGCCCGACGAGACGGGGAGGGTCCCGCCCTACGTGGACTTCAGCCACTTCTACCGCCTGTGGGGGGGCGACCACGGCGAGGGCCCCCAGGCCGGGCTGGGCCCCCAGTGAGGGGGAGGGGCTTCACGACGGAGGGACGGCGGGTCCACCGAATGCTTTTAACGAGAAGCTGAAGCTGCACGGGGACGCGTGGAGGAAGGACTCGCTCAGCTTTATGGTTTTAAACCTGCTCAACGTCAACCTGAACTCGCCCGCCGGCTGCTTTTATTTATTAGCGGTTATCAAATAACCACAAAGACCAAAATAATAATGTTTAATCTTTTATTCAAGTTTTCATCCACAGGGTTTTATCATGAAAGGTTTCAACTCGTAAACGTTGTCTTCCTTTTTGTGTGTGATGGATACTGAGCATGTGCAACTCACTCTCTCTCTCTCTTCTCTCTCTCTCACCCCAACAACAACAAGATAAAACAAAACTATGTCCAAGTGTATTTTGTGTTGAGCCAGACTCTTATTGTTGAGGACAAGGAGTGAGACGTGATGTCGGTGCTTCATCTGGAGGTAAGAACAGGAGTGATCACACCCTGGAGGCCTTCATTACTCATAGAGATGAAGGTTGATCTCTCTTCATCGTCACATGTAACCTTCTCACTTCTTCACCTGGAGGGTGATAATAATGATGAGATGTGCTTTAATAATATATATTTACACACCATGAGGGTTCCAGTGATCCATCAGAAGATCTTCAATGACTCCAGAAAGGGAGGAACATGAACTCAAAGTTCTACCACCATCAGATATGGTGTTTTATATAAACGAAAGGGAAACGGTGAGATTAAACGGACGTAGTCATGGTGACGGATGTTTTCAAGCCTGATTACGGTCGTCGCCATCTTGTTTTTCTGCAACCAGTGAACAGGAAGTGACGATATGTGGACTGAGGAGGAGGGACGTAGACCTGTCAATCACCTTGTAGCCCCGCCCCTAAAGCATCCCCTCCATTATGGTCTGTTTGACTCTAAATGACCATAATTTACTAAATGAACATCACGCTGTATTGAAGAAGACTTGAAACTAGAGATTGAGACCAAAAACTAATGTTTACAATGTTTAGGGAACTTGTCTCTCAGACAAGTGATTTTATTTTAATACACTTTTAAAGAAAAGAAGCTTAAAATCCAGATAAAAGAGCTGAAGGTGTGACGGGGAGCAGTGGGAGGGTCTAACGGAGCTGTCACTCTTTCTGTTTTTACTATTTGTGGACTTCACTTTAAAACACTACACCTATTAATACAACTATATATTATGAAGCTTTATGCAGAGGGGTTAGTTCACACAGCATTCAGAGACTCATTTATACACATTTATTAATAAAAACATGGAGGAAATATAATTGTCCTAACGTCAATATTTAAACTGGGGATATTTCATGGAGATATATATTAGTCAAATATTTGACCCTATTCACCGTAGTGTCTGTTAAAGAAACATTTTTGTTAGACTTGGAAATATGAAACTGCATCGTATGCCGTCAGCTGGTTGGTGATTGTTTTATATTACATGTACAGTCACCATGCAGCCTTATTCCTAAAGAGTTAATCTCCTTCCCTCAATGAACTTCCCTTATGGCGCCCTAATTGTCTTAATCAGGGAACTGATTGGAAACGCACACAAAAAGTATTAAATGGGAGAAAAGTAATTTCCCATAAACCCCTCATATTGGAGCGTTGGTGTAACACTGTTTGGTATCAGAGCGTTCACGGGGTGTGTTCCAAACGGCTCACTATAGGTTAAGTGGTGTTTTCCTTCGGCCGAGGCCACGGCCTACTTCTTGAAAAGTGGCTTTAATTAACTCCGAGGAAAGGAAATGAAACATCTGAGGTGTAGGATGGAAGGCTGAGCTCGGTGTCCCTGTATCCGCCTCATCACTCATTAAATGTATGACAACGATAAGCATGGTGATTGATGAAGTCTACAGCATGCAATGTATAAGCATGGATGATGACGAGACGTAGAGGACGACGACGAGACGTAGTGGACGAAGACGAGACGTAGTGGACGAAGACGAGACGTAGTGGACGAAGACGAGACGTAGTGGACGAAGACGAGACGTAGTGGACGAAGACGAGACGTAGTGGACGAAGACGAGACGTAGAGGACGAAGACGAGAAGTAGTGGACGAAGACGAGACGTAGTGGACGAAGACGAGAAGTAGTGGACGAAGACGAGACGTAGTGGACGAAGACGAGAAGTAGTGGACGAAGACGAGAAGTAGTGGACGAAGACGAACCGTAGTGGACGAAGACGAGACGTAGTGGACGAAGACGAGACGTAGTGGACGATGACGAGACGTAGTGGACGAAGACGAGAAGTAGTGGACGAAGACGAGACGTAGTGGACGACGACGAGACGTAGAGGACGACGACGAGACGTGGTCGACGACGAGACGTAGTGGACGACGACTAGCCAAGGTGGACGAAGACGAGACGTAGTGGTCGACGACGAGACGTAGAGGACGACGACGAGACGTAGTGGTCGACGACGAGACGTAGAGGACGACGACTAGCCAAGGTGGACGAAGACGAGACGTAGTGGTCGACGACGAGACGTAGAGGACGACGACGAGACGTAGAGGACGACGACGAGACGTAGTGGTCGACGACGAGACGTAGTGGACGACGACTAGCCAAGGTGGACGAAGACGAGACGTAGTGGTCGACGACGAGACGTAGAGGACGACGACGAGACGTAGTGGTCGACGACGAGACGTAGTGGTCGACGACGAGACGTAGTGGTCGACGACGAGACGTAGAGGACGACGACGAGACGTAGTGGTCGACGACGAGACGTAGTGGACGACGACGAGACGTAGTGGTCGACGACGAGACGTAGTGGACGACGACTAGCCAAGGTGGACGAAGACGAGACGTAGTGGTCGACGACGAGACGTAGAGGACGACGACGAGACGTAGTGGTCGACGACGAGACGTAGTGGTCGACGACGAGACGTAGAGGACGACGACGAGACGTAGTGGTCGACGACGAGACGTAGTGGACGACGACGAGACGTAGTGGACGACGACTAGCCAAGGTGGACGAAGACGAGACGTAGAGGACGACGACGAGACGTAGTGGACGACGACGAGACGTAGTGGTCGACGACGAGACGTAGTGGTCGACGACGAGACGTAGTGGTCGACGACGAGACGTAGAGGACGACGACGAGAGGTAGAGGACGACGACGAGACGTAGAGGACGACGACGAGACGTAGAGGACGACGACGAGAGGTAGAGGACGACGACGAGACGTAGAGGACGACGACGAGACGTAGTGGTCGACGACGAGACGTAGTGGTCGACGACGAGACGTAGTGGTCGACGACGAGACGTAGTGGTCGACGACGAGACGTAGTGGTCGACGACGAGACGTAGAGGACGACGACGAGACGTAGTGGACGACGACGAGACGTAGTGGTCGACGACGAGACGTAGAGGACGACGACGAGACGTAGTGGTCGACGACGAGACGTAGAGGACGACGACGAGAGGTAGAGGACGACGACGAGACGTAGTGGTCGACGACGAGACGTAGAGGACGACGACGAGACGTAGTGGTCGACGACGAGACGTAGTGGACGACGACGAGACGTAGTGGACGACGACTAGCCAAGGTGGACGAAGACGAGACGTAGAGGACGACGACGAGACGTAGTGGACGACGACTAGCCAAGGTGGACGAAGACGAGACGTAGAGGACGACGACGAGACGTAGTGGACGACGACTAGCCAAGGTGGACGAAGACGAGACGTAGTGGTCGATGACGAGACGTAGAGGACGACGACGAGACGTAGTGGTCGACGACGAGACGTAGAGGACGACGACGAGACGTAGAGGACGACGACTAGCCAAGGTGGACGAAGACGAGACGTAGTGGTCGATGACGAGACGTAGAGGACGACGACGAGACGTAGTGGTCGACGACGAGACGTAGAGGACGACGACGAGACGTAGAGGACGACGACGAGACGTAGTGGACGATGACGTAGAGGACGATGACGAGGCGTAGTAGACGATGACGTAGAGGACGACGGCGAGACGTAGTGGTCGACGACGAGAAGTAGTGGACGAAGACGAGACGTAGAGGACGACGACGAGACGTAGTGGTCGACGACGAGACGTAGAGGACGACGACGAGACGTAGAGGACGACGACGAGACGTAGTGGTCGACGACGAGACGTAGTGGACGAAGCCGAGTCGTAGAGGACGACGACGAGACGTAGAGGACGACGACGAAACGTAGAGGACGACGACTAGCCAAGGTGGACGAAGACGAGACGTAGTGGTCGACGACGAGACGTAGAGGACGACGACGAGACGTAGTGGTCGACGACGAGACGTAGTGGTCGACGACGAGACGTAGTGGACGACGACGAGACGTAGAGGACGACGACGAGACGTAGTGGACGACGACGAGACGTAGAGGACGACGACGAGACGTAGAGGACGAAGACGAGACGTAGTGGACGAAGACGAGACGTAGAGGACGACGACTAGCCAAGGTGGACGAAGACGAGACCTAGTGGTCGACGACGAGACGTAGAGGACGACGACTAGCCAAGGTGGACGAAGACGAGACGTAGTGGACGACGACGAGACGTAGAGGTCGACGACGAGACGTAGAGGACGACGACGAGACGTAGTGGTCGACGACGAGACGTAGTGGACGAAGCCGAGTCGTAGAGGACGACGACGAGACGTAGAGGACGACGACGAAACGTAGAGGACGACGACTAGCCAAGGTGGACGAAGACGAGACGTAGTGGTCGACGACGAGACGTAGAGGACGACGACGAGACGTAGTGGTCGACGACGAGACGTAGTGGTCGACGACGAGACGTAGTGGACGACGACGAGACGTAGAGGACGACGACGAGACGTAGTGGACGACGACGAGACGTAGAGGACGACGACGAGACGTAGAGGACGAAGACGAGACGTAGTGGACGAAGACGAGACGTAGAGGACGACGACTAGCCAAGGTGGACGAAGACGAGACCTAGTGGTCGACGACGAGACGTAGAGGACGACGACTAGCCAAGGTGGACGAAGACGAGACGTAGTGGTCGAAGACGAGACGTAGTGGACGACGACGAGACGTAGAGGTCGACGACGAGACGTAGTGGTCGACGACGAGACGTAGAGGACGACGACTAGCCAAGGTGGACGACGACGAGACGTAGAGGTCGACGACGAGACGTAGTGATCGACGACGAGACGTAGAGGACGACGACTAGCCAAGGTGGACGAAGACGAGACGTAGTGGTCGACGACGAGACGTAGTGGACGACGACGAGACGTAGTGGTCGACGACGAGACGTAGAGGACGACGACTAGCCAAGGTGGACGAAGACGAGACGTAGTGGTCGACGACGAGACGTAGAGGACGACGACGAGACGTAGAGGACGACGACGAGACGTAGTGGTCGACGACGAGACGTAGTGGTCGACGACGAGACGTAGAGGACGACGACGAGACGTAGTGGACGACGACGAGACGTAGTGGTCGACGACGAGACGTAGAGGACGACGACGAGACGTAGTGGTCGACGACGAGACGTAGAGAACGACGACGAGAGGTAGAGGACGACGACGAGACGTAGTGGTCGACGACGAGACGTAGAGGACGACGACGAGACGTAGTGGTCGACGACGAGACGTAGTGGACGACGACGAGACGTAGTGGACGACGACTAGCCAAGGTGGACGAAGACGAGACGTAGAGGACGACGACGAGACGTAGTGGACGACGACTAGCCAAGGTGGACGAAGACGAGACGTAGAGGACGACGACGAGACGTAGTGGACGACGACTAGCCAAGGTGGACGAAGACGAGACGTAGTGGTCGATGACGAGACGTAGAGGACGACGACGAGACGTAGTGGTCGACGACGAGACGTAGAGGACGACGACGAGACGTAGAGGACGACGACTAGCCAAGGTGGACGAAGACGAGACGTAGTGGTCGATGACGAGACGTAGAGGACGACGACGAGACGTAGTGGTCGACGACGAGACGTAGAGGACGACGACGAGACGTAGAGGACGACGACGAGACGTAGAGGACGACGACTAGCCAAGGTGGACGAAGACGAGACGTAGTGGTCGACGACGAGACGTAGAGGACGACGACGAGAGGTAGAGGACGACGACGAGACGTAGAGGACGACGACGAGACGTAGAGGACGACGACGAGAGGTAGAGGACGACGACGAGACGTAGAGGACGACGACGAGACGTAGTGGTCGACGACGAGACGTAGTGGTCGACGACGAGACGTAGAGGACGACGACGAGACGTAGTGGACGACGACGAGACGTAGTGGTCGACGACGAGACGTAGAGGACGACGACGAGACGTAGTGGTCGACGACGAGACGTAGAGGACGACGACGAGAGGTAGAGGACGACGACGAGACGTAGTGGTCGACGACGAGACGTAGAGGACGACGACGAGACGTAGTGGTCGACGACGAGAAGTAGTGGACGAAGACGAGACGTAGAGGACGACGACGAGACGTAGTGGTCGTCTACGAGACGTAGTGGTCGACGACGAGACGTAGAGGACGACGACGAGACGTAGTGGTCGACTACGAGACGTAGTGGTCGACGACGAAACGTAGAGGACGACGACGAGACGTAGTGGTCGACGACGAGACATAGAGGACGACGACGAGAGGTAGTGGTCGACGACGAGATGTAGAGGACGACGACGAGACGTAGTGGTCGACGACGAGACGTAGTGGTCGACTACGAGACGTAGTGGTCGACGACGAAACGTAGAGGACGACGACGAGACGTAGTGGTCGACGACGAGACATAGAGGACGACGACGAGAGGTAGTGGTCGACGACGAGACGTAGAGGACGACGACGAGACGTAGTGGACGACGACGAGACGTAGAGGTCGACGACGAGACGTAGAGGTCGACGACGAGACGTAGTGGTCGACGACGAGACGTAGAGGTCGACGACGAGACGTAGTGGACGACGACGAGACGTAGAGGTCGACGACGAGACGTAGAGGTCGACGACGAGACGTAGTGGTCGACGACGAGACGTAGTGGACGACGACGAGACGTAGTGGACGGAGACGAGACGTAGTGGACGACGACGAGACGTAGTGGTCGACGACGAGACGTAGAGGACGGAGACGAGACGTAGTGGTCGACGACGAGACGTAGAGGACGAAGACGAGACATAGTGGACGATGACGTAGAGGACGATGACGAGGCGTAGTAGACGATGACGTAGAGGACGACGGCGAGACGTAGTGGTCGACGACGAGAAGTAGTGGACGAAGACGAGACGTAGAGGACGACGACGAGACGTAGTGGTCGACGACGAGACGTAGTGGTCGACGACGAGACGTAGTGGTCGACGACGAGACGTAGAGGACGGAGACGAGACGTAGTGGTCGACGACGAGACGTAGAGGACGACGACGAGACGTAGTGGACGATGACGTAGAGGACGATGACGAGGCGTAGTAGACGATGACGTAGAGGACGACGGCGAGACGTAGTGGTCGACGACGAGAAGTAGTGGACGAAGACGAGACGTAGAGGACGACGACGAGACGTAGTGGTCGACGACGAGACGTAGTGGTCGACGACGAGACGTAGTGGTCGACGACGAGACGTAGTGGTCGACGACGAGACGTAGAGGACGACGACGAGACGTAGTGGACGACGACGAGACGTAGTGGTCGACGACGAGACGTAGAGGACGACGACGAGACGTAGTGGACGACGACGAGACGTAGTGGTCGACGACGAGACGTAGAGGACGACGACGAGACGTAGTGGACGATGACGTAGAGGACGATGACGAGGCGTAGTAGACGATGACGTAGAGGACGACGGCGAGACGTAGTGGTCGACGACGAGAAGTAGTGGACGAAGACGAGACGTAGAGGACGACGACGAGACGTAGTGGTCGACGACGAGACGTAGTGGTCGACGACGAGACGTAGTGGTCGACGACGAGACGTAGTGGTCAACGACGAGACGTAGAGGACGACGACGAGACGTAGTGGACGACGACGAGACGTAGTGGTCGACGACGAGACGTAGAGGACGACGACGAGACGTAGTGGACGACGACGAGACGTAGTGGTCGACGACGAGACGTAGAGGACGACGACGAGACGTAGTGGACGACGACGAGACGTAGTGGTCGACGACGAGACGTAGAGGACGACGACGAGACGTAGAGGACGACGACGAGACGTAGTGGTCGACGACGAGACGTAGAGGACGACGACGAGAGGTAGAGGACGACGACGAGACGTAGTGGTCGACGACGAGACGTAGAGGACGACGACGAGACGTAGTGGTCGACGACGAGACGTAGTGGTCGACGACGAGACGTAGTGGTCGACGACGAGACGTAGAGGACGACGACGAGACGTAGTGGTCGACGACGAGACGTAGTGGTCGACGACGAGACGTAGTGGTCGACGACGAGACGTAGTGGTCGACGACGAGAAGTAGTGGACGAAGACGAGACGTAGAGGACGACGACGAGACGTAGTGGTCGACTACGAGACGTAGTGGTCGACGACGAGACGTAGAGGTCGACGACGAGACGTAGAGGTCGACGACGAGACGTAGTGGTCGACGACGAGACGTAGTGGTCGACTACGAGACGTAGTGGTCGACGACGAAACGTAGAGGACGACGACGAGACGTAGAGGACGACGACGAGAGGTAGTGGTCGACGACGAGACGTAGAGGACGACGACGAGACGTAGTGGTCGACGACGAGACGTAGAGGACGACGACGAGACGTAGTGGTCGACGACGAGACGTAGAGGACGACGACGAGACGTAGTGGTCGACGACGAGACGTAGTGGTCGACGACGAGACGTAGTGGACGACGACGAGACGTAGTGGACGACGACGAGACGTAGAGGACGACGACGAGACGTAGTGGTCGACGACGAGACGTAGTGGACGACGACGAGACGTAGAGGACGGAGACGAGACGTAGTGGTCGACGACGAGACGTAGAGGACGACGACGAGACGTAGTGGTCGACGACGAGACGTAGTGGTCGACGACGAGACGTAGTGGTCGACGACGAGACGTAGTGGTCGACGACGAGACGTAGAGGACGGAGACGAGACGTAGTGGTCGACGACGAGACGTAGAGGACGACGACGAGACGTAGTGGTCGACGACGAGACGTAGTGGTCGACGACGAGACGTAGTGGTCAACGACGAGACGTAGAGGACGGAGACGAAACGTAGTGGTCAACGACGAGACGTAGAGGACGGAGACGAAACGTAGTGGTCGACGACGAGACGTAGAGGACGACGACGAGACGTAGTGGTCGACGACGAGACGTAGTGGTCGACGACGAGACGTAGTGGTCAACGACGAGACGTAGAGGACGGAGACGAGACGTAGTGGTCAACGACGAGACGTAGAGGACGGAGACGAAACGTAGTGGTCGACGACGAGACGTAGAGGACGTAGACGAGCCGTAGTGGACGATGACGTAGAGGACGATGACGTAGTGGACGACGACGAACCGTAGTGGACGATGACGAGACGTAGTGGACGACGACGAACCGTAGTGGACGAAGACGTAGAGGTCGAAGACGAGCCGTAGTGGACGATGACGAGACGTAGTGGACGATGACGAGACGTAGAGGACGACGACGAGACGTAGTGGACGATGACGAGACGTAGTGGACAAAGACGAGACGTAGTGGACGATGACGTAGTGGATGATGACGTAGTGGACGAAGACGAGACGTAGTGGACGATGACGTAGTGGTCGATGACAAGACGTAGTGGACAAAGACGAGACGTAGTGGACGATGACGTAGTGGACGAAGACGAGACGTAGTGGACGATGACGAGACGTAGTGGACAAAGACGAGACGTAGTAGACGATGACGTAGTGGACGATGACGAGACGTAGTGGACAAAGACGAGACGTAGTGGACGATGACGTAGTGGACGAAGACGAGACGTAGTGGACGACGACGAACCGTAGTGGACGAAGACGTAGAGGACGAAGACGAGCCGTAGTGGACGATGACGTAGAGGACGAAGACGAGCCGTAGTGGACGATGACGAGACGTAGTGGACAATGACGTAGTGGACGATGACGTAGTGGACGAAGACGAGACGTAGTGGACGAAGACGAGACGTAGTGGACGATGACGAGACGTAGTGGACGAAGACGAGACGTAGTGGACGATGACGTAGTGGACGATGACGTAGTGGACGAAGACGAGACGTAGTGGACGAAGACGAGACGTAGTGGACGAAGACGAGACGTAGTGGACGATGACGAGACGTAGTGGACGAAGACGAGACGTAGTGGACGATGACGTAGTGGACGATGACGTAGTGGACGAAGACGAGACGTAGTGGACGAAGACGAGACGTAGTGGACGAAGACGAGACGTAGTGGACGAAGACGAGACGTAGTGGACGATGACGTAGTGGACGATGACGTAGTGGACGAAGACGAGACGTAGTGGACGAAGACGAGACGTAGTGGACGATGACGAGACGTAGTGGACGAAGACGAGACGTAGTGGACGAAGACGAGACGTAGTGGACGATGACGAGACGTAGAGGACGATGACGAGACGTAGTGGACGATGACGTAGTGGACGATGACGTAGTGGACGAAGACGAGACGTAGTGGACGAAGACGAGACGTAGTGGACGATGACGAGACGTAGAGGACGATGACGAGACGTAGTGGACGATGACGAGACGTAGTGGACGAAGACGAGACGTAGAGGACGATGACGTAGAGGACGATGACGCTATTATGACCATTTTCATAATTGTGGTATGCATTGCATACTGTTCCCTGTATGATCCTCGTGAATGACATGTTTAATAAGTTTAATATTGATATTAATCGTTACTGTTGCTCTCATATAATGTGATGTGAGATCGAGCTACCTCAAAACTGTACTGTAATGTTCCATCTGCTTGTTGGAAGACATTAGATTGCATTCATTTCCGTCCTGTGAGAGCCTCGTGTTTAATATCATTTATCAGATTGTATATTTCTTAGCCGATAAAAACAGATAAGAATTACATTCCAACCATTTTATTGTCGTGTGTGTGTGTGTGTGTGTGTGTGTGTGTGTGTGTGTGTGTGTGTGTGTGTGTGTGTGTGTGTGTGTGTGTGTGTGTGTGTGTGTGTGTGTGTGTGTGTGTGTGTGTGTGTGTGTGTGTGTGTGTGTGTGTGTGTGTGTGTGTGTGTGTGTGTGTGTGTGTGTGTGTGTGTGTGTGTGTGTGTGTAGAGATCTGTGTATTATTAATCTACAGTCTCTTGAACGTTACATAAACATGGAGTTTGACGACAGCTCGTCGGGCAGTAACATAAATACCTACTTTTCTGTTACAAGGTTACATTGTTAACACATAATGATTTACATGGTTATGTGATTTCTAGTCATAAAAAAGAGATCATGACACTGAAAGCTGATCACATGACGTGCGGCTCATGTAGCTCCGAGGCGTGGCAGTGAGGTTTATGGCTCATGCAAAGCACTATAAACAAAACAAAAGAACAAAGCAAATGCAAAACCCAGGTGCATGCTGGTCATGTAAATAATCATATTACTATCAAAAGAAAAAGTTGTCTAAATATTTCAAACACTCTTAATCTAAAAAAGCATATTAAACATTATAAAAAGAAAATCCAGAAGTAAAACCTGGAAGAGTTTCTGTTCCGTGTTCTCCTGCTTCGAGTCGCCCTGGAGCTGCTGACATATCAATATTTAGCTTGTATGAAGCCGGCGTTGTGTGAGGCTGACGGTGATGCAAGAGGCCAGCTGTGTTTACGGTTCACTAACAGCTGCCAAATAACCAGCACCTGAGTCCTCGTGGCGTGGAGGTGTGACCAGACATCTGAACGTTGTTACTCCATTAAAATGACCACGAGAGTCTGAGGAATACAAGCTGTTATATTACCATCTCTAAACATACTTTATTCATCATCTTTATTAAACCTGACTACGTATTTACTTATCTTTATTAAACCCAACTAAATATTTCACCATCTTTATTAAACCTGACTAATTCAATTCAATTCAGTTTATTTTGTATAGCCCAATATCACAAATCACAAACTCTCCTCAGAGGGCTTTACAATCTGTACACATACGACATCCCTGACCTTTGACCTCACATCGGATCAGGAAAAACTCCCCAAAAATAACCTTTGACAGGGAAAAAAGGGAAGAAACCTTCAGGAGAGCAACAGAGGAGGATCCCTCTCCCCGGATGGACAGAAGAATAGATGTCATGTGACCAGATGAACAGAGTTACAGAGTTACATAAACACATTACATGAATATGACAATGTATGAATGGAACTCCAATCCATGAAACAGAAGGAGGTAGAGAGGAGGGGGGCGGGGCATCAGCAGGGCCAATGGGAGGCCGGCTCACCAGCATCAGACACCTCCAGGTCCAATGGACCCTACGAGACGTGAAGTCACAACGACTCCGGGGAGGAAGCAGAGTTAATAAGGTGCAATGGAGAGATGTAAATTCATCCATAAGGAGAGAGAGAAGAGGAGATAGGTGCTCAGTGTATCCTAAAACATCCCCCAGCAGCCTATAAGCCTATAGCAGCATATCTAGGGGCTGGACCAGGACAAACCTGATTCAGCCCTAACTATAAGCACTATTAAAGAGGAAAGTCTTAAGTCTATTCTTGAATGAGGTGACTGTCTGCCTCCAGGACTGAAAGTGGAAGCTGGTTCCATAAAAGAGGAGCTTGATAACTGAAGGCTCTGGCTCCCATCCTACTTTTTAGGACTCTAGGAACCACAAGTAGCCCCGCATTTAGTGAGCAGCTCTCTAGTGGGGCAATATGGTACTACAAGCTCCTTAAGATATGATGGTGCATCACCAATCAAGGCTTTATAGGTGAGGAGAAGAATTTTAAATGTGATTCTTGATTTTACAGGGAGCCAGTGCAGAGCAGCTAATACAGGAGTCATGTGATCTCTTTTCTTAGTTTTTGTGAGTACACGAGCTGCAGCATTCTGGATCAACTGGAGGGATTTAAGAGACTTATTAGGGCAGCCTGATAATAAGGAGTTGCAGTAATCTAGTCTGGAAGTAACAAACGCCTGAACCAGCTTTTCTGCATCTTTTTGGGACAAGATGTGCCTGATTTTTTAAATTTTACATAGATGAAAAAATGCAGTCCTTGATATTTGCTTAACGTGGAGTTAAAGGACAAGTCTGGGTCAAAGATAACTAGAGATTCTTTACAGTGGTGTTGGATGCCAGGGAAATGCCATCTACAGAAACCACATCACCAGATAATTGATCTCTGAGGTGTTCAGGGCCAGTAAAATAACTTCAGTTTTGTCTGAGTTTAACATCAGGAAGTTGCAGGTCATCCATGTTTTTATGTCTTTAAGACATTCTTGAAATGATGCAGCCTATTACTCATCAGTAATAGAGAACAATAAGAACAACACCAGGGTTCTCTTTAGCACTGTAGCCAGGCTGACAGAGAGTCACAGCTCTGTGGAGCCGTGTATTCCTATAGACCTCAGTAGTAATGACTTCATGAACTTCTTCAATGAAAAGATTTGAACTATTAGAGGCAAGATTGATGATCTCTTGCCCTTAACTACTGCCGATCTGTCATCAAGAGGAGTGGCCTTGGAAACGGCTGTATGCCCTGGTGTATATTTGGATAGCTTTTCTCCCATTAACCTAGACCAATTGTCCTCAACGGTTTCTACTTCTAAACCGTCTACCTGTCTCTTAGACCCCATCCCAACGAGGCTGCTTAAAGACGTGTTGCCTTTAATTGGCACCTCTCTGTTGGATATTGTTAATGTGTCTTTGCTAACAGGCCATGTACCACATTCCTTCAAAGTAGCTGTAATTAAACCTCTCCTGAAGAAGACCACTCTTAATCCAGAGGTGTTGGCTAACTACAGACCAATCTCTAACCTTCCCTTCCTCTCTAAGATCCTTGAGAAAGTAGGACTCATCTCTGTATTGGTCTTGTTAGACCTTAGTGCTGATAAAGGACTCATCTCCGTACTGGTATTATTAGACCTTAGTGCTGATAAAGGACTCATCTCTGTACTGGTCTTGTTAGACCTTAGTGCTGATAAAGGACTCATCTCTGTACTGGTATTATTAGACCTTAGTGCTGATAGAGGACTCATCTCTATACTGGTCTTGTTAGACCTTAGTGCTGATAAAGGACTCATCTCTGTACTGGTCTTGTTAGACCTTAGTGCTGATAAAGGACTCATCTCCGTACTGGTCTTGTTAGACCTTAGTGCTGCGTTCGACACCATTGATCATGACATCCTATTATAGAGACTGGATCAGTCGATTGGCATTTCAGGTACGACACTAAGTTGGTTTAAATCCTATTCATCAGATCGATCTCAGTTTGTATTTGTAAACGATGAAGCCTCAATGACCACCAACGTTAATCACGGAGTTCCACAAGGTTCTGTGCTTAGACCAATTTTATTTACCTTATATATGCTTCCTTTGGGCAATATTATCAGGAAACACTGCATAAACTTTCATTGCTATGCAGATGATACTCAATTATATCTATGGATCAAACCAGAGGAGACCAACCAGCTCGCTAAAATTCAAGTAAGTTTTTACTTATCTTTATTAAACCTGACTAAGTATTTCATCATCTTTATTAAACCTGACTAAGTATTTAAATCCTCCTGAACAAAAAACCAGCCATTAGATTTACCATTAGAGGTAAATAAATGTAATATTCTCATCCGATGGAACTGAGCGTTGAGACTCCGCCATGTGGCTCGAAGGTGAACTGCAGATATAAAACAATATAAAACAAAACTATGGAAAGAATTTCTCATAATTTATCTGGTGACCCAAATAAAATGTGTTCTGCACTATTTAGTGAGCGACTAATATCTCTGTATTCTCCTCTAAACTTTAATTATATATATTTTTTAAGGTGTGTAATGCGCATTAAAACCTTGCGGGGGCGCTGATGAGCTCACACACTTTAGTTTATGTTATTATTTTAGTTTTCCAGAACCTTGTTTGTGGTTGCATCCATTCAGAGGAATGTTTCATACAGCGGCCTCCTAATCATAATAATAATAACAACAACAACAACAATAATAATAATACCAATGATAATACCAATAATAATATTAACAATAATAACAACTATAACAATAATAACAACAACAATAATACCAATAATATTACCAATGATAATAATAACAACAAGGATAATAATAAGAATGATAATCATAACAATGACAACAACAATCATAATAATAATAATAATAATAGTTCCCCCCGCCCTTCTATCTTCTCCTCCATGTCGAGCCCCCCCGCCCCCCTTCGTCCTCCCCCTATTAGCAGCATAGGGGGAGGAGCTATGCTCTCGGGGCTCCTCCCCCTTACCCCCACCTCCCTCCTTCACGCATGTCTGATCGCAGATCGAAAGGGGAGCGAGTGAGGATGATGATGATGAAGAAGAAGTAACATAGAGAGAGGGGGGGGGGTCTTGTTTTCTTGCAAGCGGAAAAGGCGTCATACCGGGAGAGGGAGAGAGAGAGAGAGAGAGAGAGAGACAGAGAGAGAGACAGAGAGAGAGAGAGACAGAGAGAGAGAGAGGAGGCGACAGCGGGTCGTAAACACGACAGAAAAACGGCGAATAGCACGGCAGAAAGCGGCGATCACCTCCTCCTCTTCCTCTTCCTCCTCCTCCTCCTCCGCCGCCGACCCCCTCATCTCTCCATCTCCATCCTCCGTCCGTCGGGTTATTTCACCAGCGGCTCGAATCTCGAGGGGTCGAAACCTGCTCGTGTCCGCTGCTCGTGTCCGCTCCCGGAGGAGAAGGTGCACATCACCGACACCGACCACCGGGGTCCGGCTGCACGTCCCGCTCGGGACCGACCGATTCGGTGGATTGAACCGGGCTGTGGGGGGGTGGGGGGTGCACACTGCGAGATGACTGTAGAGTAACCCGGAGAGAGAGAGAGAGAGAGAGAGACTATGGTTACCACCGTGATGGCGTAGCGGCATCTGCAGCAAAACCAGCGGACCAGACTCTCATCCACCATGAAGCTCTGAAAGACATCCGACACCGGCTCAGATGGGTAAGACGAGATGTGTGCGTGTGCGTGTGCGTGTGCGTGTGTTTTATTCCGGGATATGGAGAGTGGGGGGTGGGTGGGGTGTGTTGGTGTGGGGGGAGCAGCAGCAATGTGACGTGAAGCCCCCTGCCATTGCACGTACAGTTTAAGACTGCAATGTAATGGGTGGGGTGTGTGTGTGTGTGTGTGTGGTGAAGTTGCTTCTCATGAAATGGTCAAGTAGATGGTTGAAACAGTTTTTTGGCGTTTGATGATTCTATTCGGACGTTGTTGGACATCGATGTGTGATACTTATATTTGTGTTGTGTTTACTGGAACGATGGCAACTAGAGAAATACAAAGCAACTAGAGAGAGATACAAAGCAACTAGAGAAATACAAAGCAACTAGAGAGAGATACAAAGCAACTAGAGAGATACAAAGCAACGACAGAGAGATACAAAGCAACGACAGAGAGATACAAAGCAACTAGAGAGATACAAAGCAACTACAGAGAGATACAAAGCAACTAGAGAGAGATACAAAGCAACTAGAGAAATACAAAGCAACTAGAGAGAGATACAAAGCAACTAGAGAGAGATACAAAGCAACTAGAGAAATACAAAGCAACTAGAGAGAGATACAAAGCAACTAGAGAAATACAAAGCAACTAGAGAGAGATACAAAGCAACTAGAGAGAGATACAAAGCAACTAGAGAAATACAAAGCAACTAGAGAGAGATACAAAGCAACTAGAGAGATACAAAGCAACGACAGAGAGATACAAAGCAACGACAGAGAGATACAAAGCAACTAGAGAGATACAAAGCAACTACAGAGAGATACAAAGCAACTAGAGAGAGATACAAAGCAACTAGAGAGATACAAAGCAACTAGAGAAATACAAAGCAACTAGAGAGATACAAAGCAACTACAAAGAGATACAAAGCAACTAGAGAGAGATACAAAGCAACTAGAGAGAGATACAAAGCAACTAGAGAGATACAAAGCAACGACAGAGAGATACAAAGCAACTAGAGAGAGATACAAAGCAAATACAAAGAGATACAAATCAACTAGAGAGAGATACAAAGCAACGACAGAGAGATACAAAGCAACTACAAAGAGATACAAAGCAACTAGAGAGAGATACAAAGCAACTACAAAGAGATACAAAGCAACTACAGAGAGATACAAAGCAACTAGAGAGAGATACAAAGCAACTACAAAGAGATACAAAGCAACTACAGAGAGATACAAAGCAACTAGAGAGAGATGCAAAGCAACTAGAGAGAGATACAAAGCAACTACAAAGAGATACAAAGCAACTACAGAGAGATACAAAGCAACTAGAGAGAGATACAAATCAACTACAAAGAGATACAAAGCAACTAGAGAGACAGATGCAAAGCAACTAGAGAGAGAGATACAAAGCAACTAGAGAGAGATACAAAGCAACTACAAAGAGATACAAAGCAACTACAGAGAGATACAAAGCAACTAGAGAGAGATACAAATCAACTACAAAGAGATACAAAGCAACTAGAGAGAGATACAAAGCAACTACAAAGAGATACAAAGCAACTAGAGAGAGATACAAAGCAACTAGAGAGATACAAAGCAACTACAAAGAGATACAAGGCAACTACAGAGAGATACAAATCAACTACAAAGAGATACAAATCAACTACAAAGAGATACAAAGCAACTAGAGAGAGATACAAAGCAACTACAAAGAGATACAAATCAACTACAAAGAGATACAAAGCAACTACAGAGAGATACAAAGCAACTACAGAGAGATACAAAGCAACGACAGAGAGATACAAAGCAACTACAAAGAGATACAAAGCAACTACAGAGAGATACAAAGCAACTACAAAGAGATACAAAGCAACTACAGAGAGATACAAAGCAACTAGAGAGAGATACAAAGCAACGACAGAGAGATACAA